>NW_021703767.1:42450377-42753180 GCF_005190385.1 Monodon monoceros | reverse complement strand
CATTTCCACTAAGATCAGGAACAAGACAAGGTTGCCCACTCTCACCACTCTTATTCAACATAGTTTTGGAAGTTTTAGCCACAGCAATCAGAGAAGAAAAGGAAATAAAAGGAATCCAAATCGGAAAAGAAGAAGTAAAGCTGTCACTGTTTGCAGATGACATGATACTATACATAGAGAATCCTAAAGATGCTACCAGAAAACTACTAGAGCTAATCAATGAATTTGGTAAAGTAGCAGGATACAAAGTTAATGCACAGAAATCTCTGGCATTCCTATATACTAATGATGAAAAATCTGAAAGTGAAATCAAGAAAACACTCCCATTTACCATTGCAACAAAAAGAATAAAATATCTAGGAATAAACCTACCTAAGGAGACAAAAGACCTGTATGCAGAAAATTATAAGACACTGATGAAAGAAATTAAAGATGATACAAATAGATGGAGAGATATACCATGTTCTTGGATGGGAAGAATCAACATTGTGAAAATGACTCTACTACCCAAAGCAATCTACAGTTTCAATGCAATCCCTATCAAACTACCACTGGCATTTTTCACAGAACTAGAACAAAAAATTTCGCAATTTGTATGGAAACACAAAAGACCCCGAATAGCCAAAGCAATCTTGAGAACGAAAAAAGGAGCTGGAGGAATCAGGCTCCCTGACTTCAGACTATACTACAAAGCTACAGTAATCAAGACAGTATGGTACTGGCACAAAAACAGAAAGATAGATCAATGGAACAGGAGAGAAAGCCCAGAGATAAACCCACGCACATATGGACACCTTATCTTTGATAAAGGTGGCAGGAATGTACAGTGGAGAAAGGACAGCCTCTTCAATAAATGGTGCTGGGAAAACTGGACAGGTACATGTAAAAGTATGAGATTAGATCACTCCCTAACACCATACACAAAAATAAGCTCAAAATGGATTAAAGACCTAAATGTAAGGCCAGAAACTATCAAACTCTTAGAGGAAAACATAGGCAGAACACTCTGTGACATAAATCACAGCAAGATCCTTTTTGACCCACCTCCTAGAGTAATGGAAATAAAAACAAAAATAAACAAATGGGACCTAATGAAACTTCAAACCTTTTGCACAGCAAAGGAAACCATAATCAAGACCAAAAGACAACCCTCAGAATGGGAGAAAATATTTGCAAATGAAGCAACTGACAAAGGATTAATCTCCAAAATTTACAAGCAGCTCATGCAGCTCAATAACAAAAAAACAAACAACCCAATCCAAAAATGGGCAGAAGACCTAAACAGACATTTCTCCAAAGAAGATATACAGAATGCCAACAAACACATGAAAGAATGCTCAACATCATTAATCATTAGAGAAATGCAAATCAAAACTACAATGAGATATCATCTCACACCAGTCAGAACGGCCATCATCAAAAAATCTAGAAACAATAAATGCTGGAGAGGGTGCGGAGAAAAGGGAACACTCTTGCACTGCTGGTGGGAATGTGAATTGGTTCAGCCACTATGGAGAACAGTATGGAGGTTCCTTAAAAAACTACAAATAGAATTACCATATGACCCAGCAATCCCACTACTGGGCATATACCCTGAGAAAACCAAAATTCAAAAAGAGTCATGTACCAAAATGTTCATTGCAGCTCTATTTACAATAGCCCGGAGATGGAAACAACCTAAGCGCCCATCATCGGATGAATGAATAAAGAAGATGTGGCACATATATACAATGGAATATTACTCAGCCTTAAAAAGAAATGAAATTGAGCTATTTGTAATGAGATGGATAGACCTAGAGTCTGTCATACAGAGTGAAGTAAGTCAGAAAGAAAAAGACAAATACCGTATGCTAACACATATATATGGAATTTAAGGGGAAAAAAAATGTCATGAAGAACCTAGGGGTAAGACAGGAATAAAGACGCAGACCTACTGGAGAACGGACTTGAGGATATGGGGAGGGGGAAGGGTGAGCTTTGACAGGGCGAGAGAAAGTCATGGACATATACACACTAACAAACGTAGTAAGGTAGATAGCTAGGGGGAAGCAGCCGCAAGGCACAGGGATATTAGCTCGGTGCTTTGTGACAGCCTGGAGGGGTGGGATAGGGAGAGTGGGAGGGAGGGAGACGCAAGAGGGAAGACATATGGGAACATATGTATATGTATAACTGATTCACTTTGTTATAAAGCAGAAACTAACACACCATTGTAAAGCAATTATACCCCAATAAAGATGTTTAAAAATAAATAAATAAATAAATAAATATATGAAGTTGTCCAGCTTTCCCAAAAAAAAAACAAAAAAAAAACACATTGAATTCACAGATTCCTTTGTCCAGTACTGAAATGCAAAAATAAGACAGACAAACATGCATAGGAAGATTATTATTATTTCCAACCAAGAAATAGGATAGTTGGATTTAAATTTTAGCACCATTATTTCATTGGGCCTTTCAAGAATCAATGTGTTTCCAGATGCAGAGAGGCTTCAAGTGTTGATATAGGATTTAGTTGGCCTCTACCTGTCAGAGGGAAAGGTTAAGAATATGGAGTCCCAGGCTCAGAGTGAATCAGCATTTTCATGGATGGCTTACAGTTAACAGTACTTTAAACAGTCCTTCCCAAAATTCACATTTAATAATCAGGTGCAGTTTGCTATACCTACAATTGGGACATATTCAGACACTAAGATGTTATAATTAATAGCTCCTTTCTGTTTGCTATTTTGCTTTTTTTTTTTTTTTAAATGAAATGCCTACATTTGCAAGAGCTATGTGGGCTGAAGAAAACACCCTTGCCTTCTATAAGCTTTACAGTAGATACCTCTAATGTAAATGGTGTGTAGGAAAGCACATCTGCCCATTAAACAATCATTGAGCTCCAAGGCACTTGGTAACAGAAATGAAATTGGCAGTTAGTAGTGGAAAAAATGAACTGTGACTTGACTTTTCACTAGTGAGGAAATAATTCCCCCAGGAGGATTTCAGTGTCCTTTCCAAGGTGATGGGGAAGTGTGCTTGACAGGGATAGCCATAAAAGGCCTGTGAGATGTAATGGACAAAAGGACAGCAGGCTCACATAAGGAGTCTCAAAGGTGGACAAAGGGAGATAATCTCCAGCAAAAACAGCAGTTATTCACTGTACAGGGCTCTGAAAGATTCAAGAAAACATCCCACAGTGGAAAGGGATCTGACAAAGGATTGGAAGACTCAGATTCCATGGAGATACCAAGGGTGTCTTGAGGGTGTCTTAGTGCCCCACCCCCAATTTCTACCAACCTCCCAGCTACCCCAAGTATTTTTAATAATAACAACATATGGACCATTGACATTTCTCAGTCTTTAACAGTGAATAAATCATCTTTAGAAAACTCTGCTATTCTTATTGGATTGCAACGTAAATCTAATTTTGAAAATACAGTACACAGCTTCAAGACAAACCCCTTCATTCTTCTTCCCACTGGCTAAGTCCTCTCTAAGTGGATATACTGAGTGACCACTGCCTTTGTTCTAGTCCTGGCTAAGAAAAATTTCTCCTTGTCTTTGGAACTTTTCTTTCCCCATCAGAAACATTCAGAGTTAGTCCATGTGATTTCTATGGTCATTTAGCTAAAATATTATACTTTTATTCTTTTCATGCTATAAAATATTAGCACTCTGTTGTCACCAAACCAAAACCCCTTATCACCTTGCTCTGTGCTCTTTAATTTGCCATGAGACTGCTTGTTCTGATTTGATCTCTTGATAGTTGCTAATCTTCTGATGGAGGGAAAAAAAATTAATTCCATAAATGGCCCTCTGGTGATCAGGGCCTCTAAAATGCTAAGCTTTATTTGTTAGCAACTCCATCTTCAGCATGAGTTGATTTTTCTCTTTGCGCATACCACAAATTCCATCTCTATTTCTGTGCCAGCTCCTGGAAAACTCCCACACCACCCTCACTCATTATGATCAAGTTAAAACGTGTATCAAAATAAACCTTAAACATTGTAAAGTCTAATAGAAAATTTACTCCATCTCTAATTTGATGAGCTTTGCTGATACTGTAAATTTTGTTTTCAACTGATGGATGACATCCTGTGGAGGAACTTGGTAATACTGAGCTATTGCTAACTCACTTCTGGTCAGTGCTGATGAAATTAGCAATAGATAAACGTGCACTTTATACTCCACTAGCATTGGGATTGAGCTAAAATAAACTCAGGATGGTCCCTACCAAAAACTCTGACTCCCCATTGGTGATAGCAGCCTAAATCATTTATTGAAAGGCTGCTAGCAAACTCAATAAGGGAACTGGTTTTGTTCCACAGATGATTATATTTCATACTACAAATATAAAATCTTGTGTCTTCACGTTTCCTGAAACGTCTGCACAGAGATTTCTTTCCTTCAAAAAGAAAAATAAATGTATGGTGTTATATCTCAGTGAGGTAAGAACCCAATTTGGCTTTATAACTGAGCTTACTGCCCACCTCACCAAATGAATCAACCTGATTAGCTGTCGAGTACAAACTGCTGAGAGCCCACCATGGCGCGGTCACCTTTACACTTAACAGCACAGGAAAATTACAATTTCAAAAAAAACATTTAGTCACTTACTCTAAAATAGCAAATCCAGTCATTGTCATGAGTGTCACTTAACACAATTTCATGCCCTCTCAGCCTTGCTGAGCTGCGTTTTCTCCTCCCTGTCTTTGCACAGGGGAAGGTGAGTGATTAAAGCTGGCAGCCTCACCCCAGGCAGCTGCCGATAAGCCCCCAAGGTGCACAAGAAGTCTGCCACCAGAGGAAGGTGACAAGTGGGGAGGGACCCTTTAGAGTAGCCATATTTGCCCAACAGCTTTTACCCTAGGAGTAGGTAAACTGTAAATTATGCCTGGATTCTCTTCCATGTGTACTTGAATAGCATTCTTGTGATGCCACTATCAAATATGACAGGTACTCCCTTGTACTAAATTAATTTGAATGTTTTTCCCGTTTCCACCATTAGATTAAGAGCTCCTGGAATGCCAGAAAAATTTTAATCTTTGAATCTTTCAAAAAACAACTTTGAATCTCTCAAAAAACAAAACAAAAAAATGAGTAGTGCCTTGTAAGCATTTATTACTTAGAAACTTACTGTAAACAGAGAGGGAGAGAAGCAGCTAAGGATAATGCAGTTACCCCTTGGTTACAGAATATTTCTTTAAATTGTTTAATTGCATCATAGAAAAAATTGTCAAACTTCAAAGTTATCAATTTCCCCCAATAACAAAGAAAAATCAAAACCTTAATCAAGAAGCTCTGTAATAACAGTAAACACCCAGCTCATACAGCACACACAGAGGGACAAAAAATAAAAGACTGAGCAAGAGTGAATAAAGGATCAACAGCTAGACCATCAGTTTCATTTGCCACCTTATATGGTTAGAAGAGGGTTTTTCAAACTCAGCACCATTAACCTTGTAGGCTGAGTAATTCTTTGCTGTGGGGCAGTCTTGGGCACTGTCGGAGGCTTAACAGCCTCCCTGGCCTCAACCCACTAGATGCCAGTAGCACCTTTTCCACAGTTGTGACAACCAACAAAGGGCTCCAGATGTTGCCAAATATCCCCTGGAAGACAGAATCATCCTGGCTGAGAACCACTGGCTTAGAGTTAACTTGTACTTAAGATGGACTCTCCAAAAGGAAGAAAATGTATGATAGATTTTTATATCTTGGTCATATCCTATTCAGTTAACATCTTTCTGCATCTCATTCTGCTTTTTGGAATCAAATTAAGAATGTAAAGCAGAGGGTAAGTATACTGGGTCCTCAATATCACAACTTCTTAAACCCATTAGACATTCCTAAACAGGGGACAGTTGTTCTCAGCTCAGGCCTCTGACTCACTGGAAACCCTGGACTAGACAGACTACCCTGCAGTGGGTGGCAAACATCAGATTGAGTCAAGGCCACTCAACAGCTAAGAGAGGACTTTGCCACTTCAACATTTTGAGGATTGATGGACATTAAAAATTTAAGAAATTCAATAGCAGGGTTATAGAAAAAAGGTTAAGATGCTTTACATGACCAATAATATTTAATTCACATCCGCTTTCAAAAGTGGGTAGAACTGTTGATCACAAAGAGGAAATTTCCTTGGATACATCTGGCCTCAGGATTGGCATGTCTATGATTGGATAAAGGAGGGACCCTGTTCCTCCTTTCTCTCTCTGCTCAACCATCTACACAGCAGATCTAGTTTCTTTGTTTCTCCTCTCTGCCTTCTTAAGATGCATTCTTCTCATGGTATAAGGTACACATTTCCTTTTTTAAATCTACTGGGAGAAGGAATCTAACAGCTCTCTCAGAAAAAGTTCTGGAAGTCAACCAGGAAGGACTGGTGGTTCATACTCATCCCTGAACCATCTCATACTCATCACTGAACTGCGGCTACAAGAACGAAATATGCTGCCTGGTTCAAGCCATCCAAGGCCATTCCTGGATTGAAGGTAGAGTGAGCAGATGAGTGATGAGTAGAGCTGAAAGAAATCTGGGTGATGTTTGGAAGGGGGAAGAGGAAATGAGTTCCCGAAATGCTACTAATACTGTTCATTACCACAGTTAAATTTTTCAGTGTTACATCAAAAAATAACACTTTTAAAGCAAAAATTACAGTGCAATATATTTTGCTATTTGAAAGATAATTACAGGATTAGTATTTTGAAATAAATATTAATTCATAGCATGCTACACTAATGTGGTTTGCTAACAAACACAAGTTTGAAATAAGGATGATCATCTTTCAATCCTTTATTTTATATATGCAGCTGCATATTATTTTCTCATTTTGAGATTATAGCAAAGCTTATAAATTTGGGACCCTTTCTGAATGTAAGGCCCTGCCCAAATGGCAGGAGGGCAAAAGGCAGCCCTCACCACCACCACCATCACTGTAGACAGGGTATCTATTCCTTTTGGTCCTTTTAGTTTTATTAGTAAATTTTCAAAGGTAGTCACAAAATTAAAAATACATTCACATTCAAATGATGAAAAGAAATATAAATATCCCTGCCTAGAGAGTATTCAGAAAAGTAAACTCCCAGTTAGAGAGAATTACTTAACAATTTCCATGAAGGTGAGTGCACACTGCAGTAAAGAGCTTTAGAGATTGGGAAAAGGCTGAAGTTAAGCTGCGCTCCCTGGAGGATTGTAGGAGCAGTTTATTTTAAATATGCTAAAATGTTGGGTTATTATCTTTCTAATAAGATGAGATCAAAGAGGAGTCAACAAACAGAACTAAGGAAATAGATGCTGTTTCAGAGTTCAAAAGTTCAGTAGAGTATGCCTTCTGGCTTCCTGCCGACTTCTGCTAGGGTTTCTCAGAATGTTCAAGATTTTCCAGAGAGTTTGGAGAGCAGCCAACAAGGATTTCTTTGATATTTCTAAACATAAAAGCACCCTCTAGCTTCCACATGGACTATGTTCTGAGAGTTCAGGTTGCAAGTTATTTATTTAGGACTCGGTTTGAATTTTCCCTAGAGACAATCAGATAGCTATAGCAGCTGAAGCAAAGTTCTGTCCTGAGAATTTTCTGAAACTTAAATGTCATGCTGCAATGTTTCTGTTATAAAATGCATTCAGAATCTCAGCTTGGAATGGCAGGGACATATTTCCTATCAGAGTAAAAATACTTCAGTTTCATGTTCCTGGGCCAGGGGTCTGAGCTCCAAAAGGGAGAAAAGGATAAAATATAGGAATGATAGGAAATCTAAAGGTGAAAGCCTCTAGTACCAGGGGGTAGGAAATAACCCTCTCTCCTCACACTCCAACCTTTACTTCCATAGCCCTGGGCCCTTCTCACACTGGAGTTTGAGAAGTTTGCTGTCCCAGCTGACCCTTTGTAATATAACATCTAACCTGCCTCCCTGCTTTTCTTTTGTCCTGAAATAAACTCATCACCATTTTGAGATTTTATAAAAATTTACATTTTAGGCAAAAGTACAGAGTAGCTATTAAAAAGAATATTTCCTCTTTTGACTTTTTTAATCTTTCTTTACTTTGACTCACGTGTAGATATGTAAAACTGCCATGAATTCGAAAATATCAGCTGGCCTTAAGAAGCACCTACTAGCCTTATGGACATGAGGTGGTTAACAAATCTTCCAAAGTTTCCAGGCTTCAAAGAAGTAGTTTAAACCACAGGAGAATACAGATTAAAAATGCACTGCCTATTTTTATTACTGGGTTTTAAATGGTTAAAATTCACTTCATGTTGTATAATTCAAAGCTGAAATAAAAGTTTAAAACCGTATATTTGATTTCACTGCAAATAGATATAATCAACCAAGTCCACACCTAGTTATGCTAAGGCACAAGAGACTTTTTGCAAGTGCATTGGGAAGAAAATAGCCAAATAAAACAAGAAATAACCCTCAGGTAAAGAAAAAGCAGAAGAAAAGGACATATATTGCATAGAGAAAGAGGAAAAAAAGTGACTAAGAGAAACAATTGTTTTACAGAAAGAGAAATGTGACTGAAAGAAAAGGGTACAATTCCTTTCTATCCTTTTCTCAAAACAGATAGGTATTTGGCAAGCAACGTATAAATTTCAGAACTGTCACGACAATGAGAACAAAGTAGATGATTTAACTTGGCTCCCATCCCTAGGATTAGGAGCAAGTATGCCTGAAATTGATGCAGGTACATTAAGGATGACACCCATGTCACCAGCCAGCCACCCTGCGCAGTGTTTTGGCCACTCTCAAAACCTGGAGTTTGCTGTCTTAGGGGATGTAGTGGTTATATACCAACCACTGAATTACTGTTATCAGTTGTTTCACACTAATAAGCTTTAATGTTATTTTCTTTGAAAAGTGTTAATATACCTGCTTGTAAAGAATTAAAGAAATTCTCAGGAGTGCTAGTAAAAGGACACATGCCAGGACTGACAGTCCGTGAAACTGAGCTGGGAAAATCATGTAAGAGAGGACACTAATGCACATGATACTCATCTGATAACATAAAGAACTTTTCCCCTTTTCCACAATCTAAAAGCAGTCCCCACATTAAGTGCACAAATTATTTTAAGTCTGAAAAAATCTTGGGGAATTTTTTCACTATAAAACAACCAACTACCTTCTGAAATTTTCTGTAACATAGAGAACTTTTTATCAAGAACACATGATCAAAGCTGTCCTTCCACAGTCCAAGAAGCTAGAGCGAGATGGGAAAGGATTTATATAGCATCTATTTTATTATTAGATGGAAACCACCAGATGGCACTGTGTTGGGCTTTATCCTGGTTAATTTTCATTATGCAGTAATGTGCTTGTGGTTGGTCCTTGGGGAAATGCAACATAGCACACTTTGGTGTAGTGTCTTAGAAGAAATAATTAAACATGCCAGTAAGGCTTGTTCTATTGCTGCATTTGTGACTACGATCATTTCTTTGCTCTCTGCTACCCGCAGTGCAGAAATCCAACAACCACAACACTCTATGCTCCTAACTGCTTGACAGAGGAAGGAAAGAACCACTTTAGGTAGATGGCAGGGGAGTGTCATGTGGTTGTTGGATTTCTGCACTGTGGTCAGCTGATAGCGAGAAATGATCTCAGTCACAAATACAACAGTGATAGGCATCTTGTAGTTTATCTAAATAATGTTTAGTGTTTTACACTGTGTCCTTTATAGACATTATTTCATTAATCCTGAAAATATCTCTGTGACATAAAATGTAGAGATGTTGCCCCCATCTGTTATAGAGAACTTTTTTACCAAGCAAAAATTGTATAAGAACTCCAGTATTGCCAAAACATAAAATAGAAATGTAATTCTGATATTTAATTATCTGGATTATGACTTAGTGAATATTTAGGATACAGAGCTTCTAAATAAAATTTTAAATCTGTGCAGTGCCATGATGTGTATAGAGTCAGAGTATTTCAACATAGTACCTAAAGGCCTGACTACATAACTAATTAGCTTTGTGACCTTGGGAAGGTCAAAGAACCTCTGGGCCTAAATGACTTCATCATGAAATTAGCAGGGTTGAACTAGATCTCCATCATATCTGCAGTATAGTAAAGTGTTTGCAAGTATAGACTTTGAATTCAGAAAGTCTCCATTTTGAATTCCTGCCCTGCCACTCAGCTGTTGAACTTGAATAAGTATTTAACTTTTTGAGCCTCAGCCTCTATACCTCTAAAATAAGGGTAATAATAATACCTATCTCAGTTTTCTTGTTTAAGAATATTATGTACAATAAATGTAAAATGTTCAGCATAGTGCCTGGCCTATACTACGCATTCAATAAATATTAACTATTATTATTAGCAAATATGGTTCTTAGTTTTTAATAAATTTAGTAAGTAATAGCTTGCTTTGTCAGCCCTCCCTATCTATCCTGTTTTGAAAAGGGAGTGAGCCAGTCTGGCCAGAAAGCTAAGGCAGATATCCAGAAATGCAGGAAGAGTGACTTAATCAAAGTCACAGCTGGTATGAATGTCAGAGCTTTATCTACTGTTCCAAAAGTTTTTGGCTTGCAGTAATGTCCTTGGTCCACGCTGCATCATGCCAACCCAAGTAATATTTCAAAGGCTGATTTAGGTTTGGCTGCTCAAAGTACAGATCACTACTCCAATCTTCATGACCTTTCCAGCCCAGGGCCAAGATTCTACCATCCTTAAAAGTTATAACCATAAACAAAGCAGTGGCACATGGCTAAATTAAAATGGGGAAGGAATTATTATCCACAGGAAGTATATTTTAGTAATTTCACCAAATTTAGATCAACCCAGGTTAATTTTGTGGTATTACCTCACAAGATCTGTGTTTATGCATGAGGAAAAATGTTCAGAAGTCGCCCACTATGATCTAAGTCATCTGTGATGAAGAGTGTAACATACAGCTTCTTTAATATTTCCACTAAAATACCTATGAGGAGTTAGAAGAAAACAAATAATAAAGACTTAGAGCCAATATTCAAACCAGAAGCTGACTAGAATTTTCACTTAGTATCAGAGTAGGAGGTAGAAATAAAAATCGCAATTAGCAAAAAAAAAATCCAGTGTGGCAGATATGTTCCAAAGATGACCATACTGATATATCCCATCCTATGTATTCTTACAATGTAACATTTATGGTCCTTCATCAAAAGGTGGGGTCTATTCCCCCTCCCTTGAATTTAGACCTCCTTAGTATGTGATTTTTAACAGATAGAATATAGAGGAAGAGATGCTATGTGACTTCTGTGGCTAAGTTAGAAAAAACAATACTGCTTCCACCTGGCTCTCTGTCTCTTTCTGTGTCTCACCCTTTGAGTTCAGCTACCACATTTGTGAGGAAGCCTAGACCACACAGAGAGGCCACAAGTTAGTGTTCCAGCCAACAGCACCAGCTAAGATCTCAATCAACAGCCAGGACGACCAAGCACTAGCTACACAAATGAGTGAAACTTCTGATGATTACAGCCCCCAGACTTCGCAATGCCCCAGCTGACACTGTGTGGAGCAGAGATGAGCCACCCTAGTGGGCCTTGCCCAAATTTCACATTTGTCAGCAAAATAAATGTTATTGTTTTAGCCCACTAAGTTTTGGGGTGGTTTATTACACACCAAGAAGATAACCAAAAGACCCTCACACACACACACACACACACACACACACATAAAGGAGGCAGATCCTGCTGTTGTTATATTGGAATCAGAGATCCTGTGTCCTTCTCTCACTGCTGGTCCTGCTGTTCAGAGAACCAGTTTCAACTGGAAAATTGGACTGCTCTCCCTCTGTAGGCACAGTCACTATCTTTAGAATTTAGCAGAATATTACAATAAAAGAAATTTCATACCATTTACTAATATTTACTGATTAGTGATTATGACTAACCAGCATAGTGTTAATGATTTTACCTGAAATTTCTCATTTAACACCCTCAACAATACCATGAAGCATGTAAGAGAAGTTCAGAAAGTTTAAAAACTTATCCAAAATTCCTCAGCTATAAGCAGAAGAGCAGTATACTGAACCACATGCAAAAAAAAAAAAAAAAATATTTCCCCAAAATCTTTTATCAGTGAGGAAATGAAAACTTCATTGGGAGCTCTTTGGAAAATAATGACAAAGAGAATATAATAAAATAATATGTCAAAATTTATGGGATGTGGCCAAAGCTGTACCCAGAAAACCAGAGTAAAATGTACTCAGAGTAAAATTAACAGATTTAAATGCTTTCACTTTAAGGAAAGAATAAAAATAACTAAACCAAGTATTCAATTCAGTAATTTATGAAATCAACCTAAAGAAAGCAGAATGGATTATCATACTGGTTAAAGCACAGATTAAACAAAATAGAAAAGCTTGATGTATAAAAAAATGCAAAATAAATCCAAGAGCAGTGTATCATAAAAAAAAAGTTGCAAATATTGGGTGTACTAGTCAGGATAGGCTAACTGCTAGAAAAAATAATAACTTAAAGTTTCAGTCATTTCATAAAAGCTTATCGAATGCTTATGCCACAATCTAATGAAATGGGTGTTGGTAGGACTCTGCTTCACAAACTTGGGTCCTTTCATTTTATGACGCCACCATCTTAAACAAACAAACTCCAAGGATGCCCTAAAAGAGGAAGAGAGTTATTGCTCAGGGGTGATTTTTATGGTCTAGATCTAAAAGCTATATATAATACTTCTGCTCACATTCTTTCCACCAGAATGCAGTCATAGAGCTTTATCTATAGCAAGTTGACTAGGAAACAGTCTACTAACACACTCAAGAGGAAAAAGAAATGGGTTTGGTGAACATATACCATAGTCTCTGTCATAATCCTCCTTTGTGGTCAAGAAATATCCATTTTGCTTTTCATCCCACATGTAGAACACACTCATCTGCTCTCAAGGAAAATGTAAAGTCCTAAGCACTCATTGTAATCAGCTGAAATTTCAAGAACTCCTGATGATGCAAGGTTCTTCTTAACTTGTTCATGTTACTTCTCATGGTTTTATGACTAGTGAACCAGAAAGAGAAATTATCTGCCTCCCTCTGATGCTGCATAATGGTGGAGCTGGGACAGTATAACTGCAATAAACATTTACATTCAGAAAAGAGAAGAACAGAAATCACAAAGTAGTTATTGGTATACAGCAATTCTGAAATCTTATGGCGTAAATATTACAAATCTGATTCTGTTCTTTGGAAAGATCTTCATCCCTTGTTCTTTTGATCCTGGGCCTTCTGGGTTGGGGTAATATGTTTCTTCCAGGTCAAAATCCTTATAGCCACATTTAAATAAGGTTTGGATATTCTGCCCACTCTGGAGACAGAAAAGCTTTGGGAACTCACATTCTGCTCATTGTAGGTTTAAGTTCCAATAGTTGAGTTTTAGTTAAACTTTAGTTTGAGTTAAAATTTAGTAAGAGAATTTCAGTCCTGGCTTATTGCTCATTGAGGCTTCTTAATTATTTGTCTCCAATTAGCATGATGTACAGCAAACTTACCCCAAGTTCTTTCATGGACATAGTTCCCAAATCTGATGTTTTTATTTGTTTTTTTTTGCTAACAGGCCACACCAACCTTAAGGGCCACTTCCTTGAGGCTATCAGGCTTGACTAGGAAGACTGTTTTCAGTGGGTTTCTTTTTCAGTCACATTTGGCATCAAATTTTATCTCCAATTGTTTTAGAGCCACAGTCAACTTTTCCAACTCTTTAAGGACCTTTTTACTGGACTTTCTCTATTTCCATTCATTTATGCTTACAGGTTGGTCAATTCTTTCCTGAGGTCACCCTTATCTTTGGCAACCACAATTAATATTAGCCAACATACTCTTAACAATTTTATTATTTCAATGCACTTCCCCTAGGACTGCTAACTGATCAGGCATATGGTCTGCCTCCCAGTATGGCAGGTTATATAGTCTTACCACATGTGTAGTCAGTATGTTATATGAATTGCCATATTTCCAGCCTTCGATATCCATTTCTCTGAATTCTGATACCAAATTATTGCCATTACCATGTATTTTCAATTTTTATGATGGCCACAGCCCTCTTATGAATAAATTAAAATAGGTTTGTCACTAAAAAAAAAAAAAAAGCCAAAATTTCTGTGGCTTAACATGCCATATTCCAATGCAGATTTACAACAGGGTTTCTGCCATATGTAGTCATTCAGCAAAGGAACCTTGTTTTAGCTCCACCCTCTTCAACACGTGTTTTCACAATCAGTATAGCATCAATTAGTCAGGTGTGTGTGTGCAGACAGGCCAGAGAGAGAGAGAAGGAGACGGAGACAGAGACAGAGAGATAGAGGGCTTAGAGAATGCACATCTGCTCTTAATTGGCTCAAAGTGAATATAGCACCTCACTTTTGCTTAAGTTTTGTCAGCTGAACTAGTCTCGCTGTCTCACCCAAATATGAAGATCTACGAAGAATAGTTTAGTTGTGGACCCAGGCAGAAGAAATGGATTTGGTAAACTTCTGACCAATATTTTCCAGTTGGACAGAGCACATACATCTGTTACTCTGAGAAAGTCTACAGTCTAGACAGGAAAGATAAGGCAAGGAAAGGAAAATGCTATACTCAAAATAGGGTGGGAATCATTACCAGTAACACATATCTGTGGAAGAGATATTTATGACCATGATCTGGACAACTGGAATGACTAGACTCAAGGCCTTGATACCTAGTGATAGAAACAGAAGAGAAAATGGTTCTTTCCAGAAGAGTGAAAACTAGGAAGAGGAACTCAAGTTCCAGAAGACTGGATCACCATAGTCAGAGTAGAACCACAATAATCTCATTTCAATTTTAGGCATCTAAGTTTTTAAGTAGGATACGTTATTACCACTCTTCACCACATTCTTACATCAATCCTAAGGTCAAGACTGGTTCTAAAGTATGAACAGCTGAACCTGTACGTGGGGGTTAACCTGCCACAGTTGAAAGGATGTAGAGACAAAAAACCAAAGTACCACACTAGCGGGCCTAAAAAAAAAAAAAATCAGAGACAATGATATAGAGAAGAGAAGATCCATGGATGATGGAACAGATACTCAAATTTCTTCAGTCCCTATTTTTGAGAATTTACTGATGCTAAAGATCCAGGGATGACCAAGAAACAGGATGCTCACCTCAGAGGACAGCTTACTCTCAGTTGCAAGGCCAAGACTAACTGAGAAGGTATTATTCAACCCAATGGGGTCAGCCCATTTCATCATTACCCTACCGGTGTTTTCCTATAAATATTTGATTCAAATCAGAGTCTCTAAATTTCTGACAAGAACAGTCTAAGAGCATTAGACAAGTGTCACATTTTAAAGGGTACTAACTTTTATTTGGGGAAAGGCTGTACTAAACATAAAATAATTTTTAGTGCTTTGAATCCCCAGTTCAGCTCTGTAGAATGAATACTTTTCTCTTCCTGGGCGTCCAGGCTTTTTGCCATTAACATTTGTTCTACTAATTAAAAAAGAATGTGAATCAAAAGTAACAACTTGCAGTAAATAGGTCTATTTTATGAATGATATTACATTCTCATATGCTGTGGCTTGCAATAATCATGTAATCTCTTCTGCATCAGTAAATAGTGATTTATTCTTCTGAAGCTTTAATATGATTCATTTTGCAAGTAGTTTAAGTACCCATTAGTTAATGCTTTGCTGCTGCTGACCTCAGTAGATTTTTTTGGTAAAGCTTTATATAGCTTTTATCGGTCACAAAAATGCCAACAATGTTCATTACGGTCACTTTCCAAACTATCTGACAGCAAAATGTTTTCCCTCAACTCATATGTATGTATATCCCTTAATTAGTGCTTCACCTCATGCCAAATTATAGTGAAATTCTTGTCACTTTACATGCAACATGACATTTACACAAATATCTGCTAAATTTATCATGGGCAATGCACACAGAATTTGTATCCCATGACTTGAAGGCAGACAAACCACAAACCCAGACCCAAATACTTGCAGACCGAAAAGCATTAAAAAATTAGAAAAGTGAGAATCTTTGCAAAAATTGAAAAGGTGCTTTCTTTGCCATCCTCAAAGGCATCATGACTAGTAATTGCTGTCAACAACAAACCTTTTAAAATCAGTGTAAAATTCTTTTAGGGGTATTTTTAGAAGGTGATTTTGTGTATAGGAAATATTTGTGTCATCTGAAAGACAGATGGACTTTTTTTTTAATCAGAAAAGGTGTTTGAAAGACTCCTAAATGCTCAGAAATGGAGAGATGCATCAATCCATTTTGGAAGGAGTTCTGTCCGGAGATGAAGGGTATTGAAATGATGCCATTTGACTGTTCAGTACATAAATAAGCACTGGAAACATAAAAAAGTTCAATGAACAGAATTAAAAATGTTTAAATCCAAACTAATTTCTGGGTTAGGAACAACAAAGTTGTTGATTAAGTTGATTAAATTAAAATGGATTAACATGGGATGCGCCTAATACAAGAATGTTCCAAGACCCCCACTTTATAGAACAGCAAGAGCGGAGCGTACAATATATGGTTTCAGCATAGGCTTTGGAGCTAGATCATTTAGGCTTGCATCTTGTCTCTTCTCCAACTCACTGTGCCACTTTGGGCAAGTTATCTGACCTCTTTGTTGCTTGAATTTCCTCATTTAGGAAGTGGTGGAGGTATTATAATAATAATAACTTTTTATGAAGTTTAAATGAGTTAATACATGTAAAACAGTTCTGAACGATGCCTGGCACATAGTAACCATTCATTAAAAGTTACCTATTATTGGTACCCCTAATTTACAATGAGATAACATTAGAGATGTGAAGTGACTTCCAAGGTGGACAGCTCCTTAGTGGCCAACCCTGTCCCCTGAATTCCGGATCCCATTTCCCTGTCAGCCTTCTCCTGAAACTTCTCACACAAACTGAAATAAAAACAGTTTAGGTTTCAGCAACATTATTCATTTTCAATTTTGTTCATATTCAAATGATTACTGGCTAGTCCTACCATATGAGTAAATTGCAGTAATTTCCCAACTCAAAGAAAATTTTCCCAGCCTTCCTTTCCTTCACCCAGAAATGTCTGAAAACCTTTTTTAATTGAAATTCAATCAATCAGAACCCAGACAAGGCTCCAGATGGCATTTTCCCTGGAACTTGCCGAAGATCAACACAGTCTGAGAAGGGCTAAACCTCAAAGGCCACAGTTACATGAGCTACATTTTTTGTCACCCAATCTTAAATCACCAGATAACATGTTAGAGATTAAAACTCCAAAGTCTACAACTTTCCATTGCATGCAAATGAAACCAGGACAAGATGTTAATAGACCATTCATCCTGAAAATATCTAACCCCAAAATGTCTGACCATAAAGAAGGCATACGGTAAAAAGAGGCAAGGTATAAAATCATGCAAAAATGACAGATCTGGCTTCTACCCTTGACTCTACCTCCAACCAGTTTTCTGTCAAATAAAAGAGTTGGAATAAGTGATACTTAGTGATATTCAGACTTAAGACTTTAATACTACTGGGGGTTGTTTTTTTGTTTTTATTTTGGGGGATATGTGTCTAATTTAAGACTCTATGTTGCTATTTGTTGATCTCTCGTATCTTTCTGGATTATTTTAAACATAATGGTTTTCTCTATGAAAGGAAAAAATATATGGCTCTCCAAGCAGGAATTAACTTGAAAATAATCATCTAATAAAGCAAACTATTATACAGACTACTCATTAGCTGAGGTTTTCACACAGGAATCTTTAAAACACCTACCTAGATAAAAGAGAAAATTTAATTTTGCTGATAAAGTTAGATCAATTCATCAGTTATCTATGCAATGGATATGTTTCATACATGAGGGAATATCAGCTAAATTATCTTACAGAATTTCTTTTTGAAACAGGAAGTCCTGCTAGATTTCCTTAGGGGGAAAAAGGCAAGGCAACTGTAAGGTGCTTTAAAATTTATTGTGTCTATATAACATCAACGAAATATTTGCCATTTATCAAAATCATTAAGATGAAGTCATTAACCTTCTGACAGTTTAACACTATTCTTTTTTACGTTTTCAAAAATGATAGGCGCCCTTTAGAAACTGAGTTTCCCTTTGGTGGCAAGTCCTCATCGTATGTTATGACAATTAAACAATTGTATTTAAAACATATTCAGATGCTCCTAGAATGGTCTTTGTTGCTAACTCTGCATATAACTTTTCTGCAATGGTACAGTAGTACTAGGGTAAGTCCATTGAAAGCACACTGAAGAGGAACTGAGAAAAAATAAGAAGTTAATAAAATTATGAATTTTCACAGTCAAAGAATTTATATAACATACATGTATTTATACAAGATAACTCCTGCTATAACTCAGACACTGATGGCAAAAAATGAGTAAATTTACAGTGAAATATGCCTTCTGACTCACTCCAGGTAGGAGCGAAAAATAGAGGTTATGAAGAACAAGAGAGACGGCTAAATTCTCCATAAATATATGTTATTACAGATTAAAGGAAAGGTGATAAAGTTTGGGAGAGCTTGAGAACCAGGCAAGATTAAAATGTTCCAAATAAGCAGTATGGAAATGCTTCTAAATATTTATAACATGTATGCTAAAAAAAAAATTAAAGGTTTGTACTGTTAAGCCCCAAGATCTATTTGAGTGCTAATATTTTATAAACCTGGGATAAACTCGGGAGTTAAGTATCTGTTTGAGGAATTGCTTTGATACCTTAACCTGAGGTACAAAGAGGACTTACCTATTTTTATAATGTTTAATTTATTCTTAAGTATTTCTTAAACGATTAAGAAGTGTTTATGGTCTCAGTTGGAAAGAGAAAATTGTTTTATTAACAGTGTTTATGATGGGTGGGGAAGAGAATGCATGAAGAAGTGTCAAGGTTTTTGTCATCCCTACTTGGTAGGCATTAAGCAGGGGATAAGCATGATGAACGTTAAAGTCACTCTGAAACAGCAGCATTTAGTTATTTTCTGAATCAAATTTTAGGCTATATATAGCCTTTTCAAAATGAATGAACTTTTTTTTTACAATAACAAAGAAATGCAGCCTTCACTCAGATTCACTACTAGTTTGCCAGGGCTGCCATAACAATATACCACAGACTGAATGGCTTAACAACAAAAACTTACTTTTTTACAGTTCTGGAGACTGGAAGTTTTAGATCAAGGTGTAGGCAGAGTTGCTTTCTCCTGAGGCCTCTCTTCTTGGCTTGCAGATGGTGCCTTCTTCTTGTGTCCTCACATGGCCTTTTCTCTGCATGGATCCCTGGGGTCTTTCTCTCATCTTATAAGGACACCAGGCATATTGTATTAGGTCCCACCCATAAGACCTCATTTAGTCTTAATTATCTCTTTAAATGCTCTATCTCCAAAGACAGTCATAATCTGAGGTGTACTGGGGATTAAAGCCTCAATATATGAATTTGGGGAGAAACACTTCAGCTCATAACAGAATTTATGCCTCTAAAATCACTATTTTTCTCACTTAGCCCATGTCTTTTTGAAAATGTTTGGAAAACTGAACACCCTTTGTGATGGAATTTGCTAGAGGAAGGACCAATATCCTATTCAGAATGTTTAACAGCAGTATGAAGGCTCATCCACTCAATGCTCCTTTGTCTTATGGATGGTGTGTAACAGTTTTATTTGCTGTTAAGGAAACTGAGGACTTTACATTTACTACTTACTTGTGACAAATTTAGTCTATCCCTGATACAGAAACATCTGCATTGGACAGAGACCAGAAACAGGAAGACTGGTTAGAATACTGACAGTAGCTGAAGAAATAGAAAAGAAAGGATAAATTTAAGAGTTATTAATGGACATCTTGTTAGACTTGCTGAGAGCTTGCAGATGCAGGAAAAGAAGAAGGTGGAATAAAACTGGCCTTGGTAGGAGCCTACGAAACTAGCTCTCCCATCCAGGGAAGACCAGATCTCAGTTATTTTGCAGAGGACTCCAGTGTGACAATGGAATGTTAAACAAAAGGAAATATTTATGATTCAAAACAGAAATGAATCTGGCTTTAAAATGGTGTTTAATAAAGCCTTGTGGTTCCACAGAGGAGAACAAAAGGGAGAGGACCACGGGGACCATTCATTGCCAAGGTAGCTCTGCTCCACTCCTCTGTAGGAATATATTCGAAAATAGGATTTGTTCCTACTTTCCTCCACAAATTTTGAAAACCAGTAGACTATACAATGTTAAAAATCTCCTTCCTTTAAAAATTTCTGAAGTTGAGTCTGAAAATATATTTGAAGACCTAAATCAGAAATTTTAATGAGCTGTGTGATAGCCCTTTTC
This sequence comes from Monodon monoceros, assembly GCF_005190385.1. NCBI lineage: Eukaryota > Metazoa > Chordata > Mammalia > Artiodactyla > Monodontidae > Monodon > Monodon monoceros. Next base: position 42,732,926 of record NW_021703767.1, on the reverse strand, counting down.
AATAGTCCCTGTTAGTTGAAAATCTGTCTAAAATTGGTCTTAAATTTTAAATTATCATCTTCATATTCATGATGGAAAATGGAAGTTTAGAAAATAAATATACTTACCTAAGGAGCAACACTCATAAATAATAAATTTTCTCTCATAATTATCAGATTAAGGAAAATGCCCATCATTTAACATTTTATATAGGTAAACTCAATTTTAGAAGAATTCTTAAGTGCAGCAGGAGGTGTAGGTATTGTAAAGGTAAGGGGTAGTCCAACCTTTATAATAACCATGGAGGCTTGAAGTGGGATGAATATTAGAAGATAACAAACCTTTGTGAATCAGGAGGTGTGTGTGGCTGGGGAGGGGGGACAGTAAGCATGTGAAGGTCTAGGAGGGTCCTCTGGGGTAGGGAAGAGGGAGTCTGTGAGGCAGATTAGCACATGCCCAGAGCTGTTGCCCAACATATAGATTCCACTTGACCATAGCAACTCTGGACTCAGATGGATCCTTCTGATTCACCATATCCTGAGAATTCTGAATCTTTCTCACCGATCACAAAGAATATAACTTTTTCTCCCTTTAACTTCCATAAAAAACATTTTTAAAAGAATAGTTTTAAATGATGCCCTGAGGTGAAATAGCTCAGAAAGAAAGGAAAACAGAAGAAATGAGATATGCCATTAAAATTTTAAATAAGACATCTTAATAGTCACACACACATACACTCACGCTTTCTAAATATTAGAAACGTAGAGTACATTTCTGCCTGATCCCTCAAGTCTAGCCTCCCTCCCCCCACCCCCAAAAAAACGAGAAAGAAAGAGAGGGAGGGAGGGAGGGAGGGAAGGAGGAAAACAGATCTAATAACATTTAAAAGAGAACCAAGTGAAAAACTACTGTCAGATACTGCATGATTTCTACTTGAAAGTGAATGTCACTTTGCTACAAAACTAGTTCCTAAAAAGCTCACACTACAAAACTGACATTTCACTGCTAATTGAGCTTTCAAGACAACAGAACATTTTCAAAGTTTAACTTCTATTTTATGCACTTATTTTTCCCCAGCATTTTTAACATGTTGAGATACAGTGAAGTCAATGAGGTCAAAAATATCAATGTCTGTGATCAAACAACTAACCAATTAGTGTTTAAACTAGAAAATGAATGCTTAAACTACATTTTCTATGTACTCCTGACTACCAGAAATTGTCAGCCTGTGAGCATATTTTTTTGCTATTAGATTTTATGCCAGCTACTAATTTATCTGCTAGCATGTTTTGAAGTTTATATAATTAACCCTGCACTAGTGGGTGATACGTAGCAATACGGATCTTAAATTTATTTTTGATAAATTACAGTTTAGTGGGAGAAGTGAAGATTACACTCAGCCTTGTTGAGTACGTTACTGCATTGATTAGGTTCTAGCCACAAATTGAGCCATTTCTCCCATTAGATAAATCCATACATTTTTCTACAGCAAGCAAGGACCCTGAGGATAATTCAAGTGATAATTCTTCTCAGATATAACCTTCTGAGCATTTTAATAATTTTAATATTTGTAAACATCGCTAAAATCTTTCTTGTGAACATCATGTTCACTTTTTTCCTGACATCTCCTCTCTCTCACCCACATTCCCTCTGTTCAAACAGACTTCATAGAATAAAGAAGTCTCAAAATTATACTTAAAAGGATAGAGAAAAGCACAATGCTCTGCCTCAATGATGACATTTGGGAACTATATGATCAATATTTATTAGCCTCGGTCAGAGGCTCTTCCAAAATTTCTATATAGAATCAGTTTAGGAAAGCAGTCTGGTGGGGAAAAGGCAGTGGGAAAGGAACTGGAGAACTTACATTAAGGCTATATTTACATAGTGATTAATTACTTATTTGGCAAGACTCGGGGCTGATGCCAATGGAGATTTTAGGATTCTCTCACTCCCAAAATCACTGCTATTGCCACCACTATCTCCCATTGCCAATAATCCCTTGCCAGTGAGAACCCATGGCAGAGACTGCCAAATGACAGAATAAAAGCATAGTGAAGTTAACTGTCTGTGTTAGATAGCAAATGAGCAAAGCAGGAAAGTGAATCAAGAAAGCAAAACAATCACAATTACACCTGTAATTGTTGCTTCCATAGAAAAGTCCAAGATATAGTAAGTATACAAAAAAACTTAACCTAGGCTGGGAATTCAGTGTAGAATATTCCAAGGAAGTTAACACTTAAGCAGTTTTAATTTCTCTTTCTATTCCACATGTTAACCAAATGCAAACGAGTTGGGGGCAGAATAAAGATGGCGGATGAGGAGGATGTGGAATTCTCATCTCTGCACAATTAGGACACATACCAGGAACCGGTGGGAGACCATGAACACCTAAATGGACGGAAGGAAACCCCAACGACTGGGTAGGACATGGAGGTGTAGCAAGGGGTGAGGAGAAGTGGAGGCGAGACAGACTGGCGCCCCTGAGGGGCGGCTGGGGGAGAGGAAGGGATCCCACGCCCGGAGGGGGAAGGGGGGAACCATTGGGAGGGTAGAGATCAGAAGGGAGCATGGTCAGCATTTCCACTGCACTCTTGGGCCCCCGGGAGCCTGCTGAGTTCCCGGGCCTGATCATCTGCCCACCAAGGCCCCCTCCAGCTGTGCAGGTCCTGAGGGAGTGGGGGGAGGGAAGTGGAGCAAAAGTAAAGGCTGGACCTACAGGACCAGCACCCCTAAGGGGTGGCTGGGGGAGGAGAGGAGTTCCTACACCCGGTGGGACCCACCCACGGTTAGGGGTCCAGCAGCAACAGGGGAGACCCTCTGGGAGCAGAGGAATGGAAGAGAGCCTGGCCAGTGCTTTCCCCGCCCACTTAGGCACTGGGGAACCTGTTGGGCTCCCAGGCCTAATCCTCTGCCCTTGGAGCCTCCCTCCTACTGCACAGAGCCCAAGCCCCGCCTCTACACCCCCACCCAGGGCCCCACCTCTACACGCCACACTCTGAGACCCCCTCCAACCACACTGAGCCTAAACCCCACCCACACACCCTCACCCAGGGCCTTACTCCAAACTCTGGAACTCCACACTCCGGGGGCCCCCCTCTGAACATGCTGCCTCCCCATCCATGCAGGTCCTAAGCCTAGGCCCCACCCTATGCTTAAACATCACCCTGCCTAGGCCCCACCCTACCCTAAATCTCACCCCTGCCTAAGTTCCACCCCACACCCACCCCTGCCTAAGCTCCATCCCCAATAGCCAAGGCCTTTTCCAGCCTTTTTATTTTCTTCCTTTAGGTTGGGGTTCTGTTTTACCTTGTCATTGTTGATTCATTTATATTTTTATTTTTTCTAATAAATCTTTTATTTTTCTAGTTCTATTTTATTCTTTATACTTTGTTATTGTTCTGCTCCTATTGGCTTGTTTCCCCGCCCTTTTTCTTTTCTCTTTTTCCTGTTGTGATTTTGTTTTACCTTGTTGCAGTTGTTTCAATTATATTTTTATTTTTCCTAATATATTTTTTATCTTTCTAATTTTATTTTATTTTTTATTCTTTGTTATTGTGTTGCTCCTTTCTTTTCTTTTGCTGCACCACACAACTTGCGGAATCTTGGCTCCCACGCTGGGGATTGGGCCTGAGCTCCTGTGGTGCGAGTGCCAAGTCCAAACCACTGGACTAATAGAGAACCTCAGATGTCAGGGAATACTAATCAGGGTGAGGGCTCCCAGAGGTCCTCAACTCAGCACTAAACCCAGCTCTACCCGGCAGCCTGAAAACTCAAGGGCTGGACGCCTCAGGCCAAACAACCAGTAAGACAGGAACACAGCCCCACCCATCAAAAAAAAAATGAAAGGACAAAAAATATGTAACAGACGAAGGAGCAAGGCAAAAACCTATAAGACCAAATAAATGAAGATGAAATAGGCAACCTACCTGAAAAAGAATTCAGAAAAATAATAGTAAAGATGATCCAAAATCTCGGAAACAGAATGGAGAAAATACAAGAAACGTTTAACAAGGACCTAGAAGAACTAAAGAGCAAACAAACATGATGAACAACACAATAAATGAAATTAAAGATACTCTAGAAGGAATCAGTAACAGAAAAACTGAGGCAGAAAAACAGATAAGTGAGCTGGAAGATAAAATGGTGGAAATGACCGCCGCAGAGCAGAATAAAGAAAAAAGAATGAAAAGAATTGAGGACGGTCTCAGAAACCTCTGGAACAACATTAAATGCACGAGCATTCAAATTTTAGAGGTCCCAAACTAAGAAGAGAAAGAGAAAGAACCTGAGAAAATATTTGAAGGGATTATACTTGAAAACTTTCCTAACATGGGAAAGGAAATAGCCATTCAAGTCCAGGAAGCTCAGAGAGTCACATACAGGATAAACCCTAGGAGAACCACACCAAGACACATATTAATCAAACTAACAAAAATTAAATTCAAAGCAAAGGTATTAAAAGCAGCAAGGGAAAAGCAAAAAATAACATACAAGGGAATCCCCATAAGGTTATCAGCTGATTTCTCAGCAGAAACTCTACAGGCCAGAAGGGAGTGGCAGGATATATTTAAAGTGATGAAAGGGAAGAAACTACAACCAAGATCACTCTACCCAGCAAGGATCTCATTCAGATTCAACGGAGAAATCAAAAGCTTCAAAGACAAGCAAAAGCTAGGAGAATTCAGCACCACCAAACCAGCTTTACAACAAATGCTAAAGGAATTTCTCTAAGTGGGAAACACAAGAGAAGAAAAAGACCCACAAAAACGAACCCAAATCAATTAAGAAAATGGTAATAGGAATATACATATCAATAATCACCTTGAATGTAAATGAATTAAATGCTCCAACCAAAAGACACAGACTGGCTGAATGGATACAAAAACAAGACCTGTACACATGCTGTCTACAAGAAACCCACTTCAAACTTAGGGACACATACAGACTGAAAGTAAGGGGATGGAAAAAGGTATTTCATGCAAATGGAAATCACAAGAAAGCTGGAGTAGCAATACTCATATCAGATAAAATAGATTTTAAAATAAAGACTGTTACAAGAGATAAGGAAGGACACTGTAATGATCAAGGGATCAATCCAAGACAAAAACATAACAATTATAAAAATTTATGCACCAAACATAGGAGCAACTCAATATATAAGGCAAATGCTAACAGTCATAAAAGGATAAATCGACAGTAACACAATAATAGAGGGGGACTTTAACACTCCACTTACACAAATAGACAGATCATCCAGACAAAAATAAATAAGGAAACACAAGCTTTAAACGACACAAAAGACCAGATAGACTTAATTGATATTTTTAAGACATTCCACCTGAAAGCAGAAGAATACACTTTCTTCTCAAGTGCACATGAAATGTTCTCCAGAATAATCACATCTTGGGTCACAAATTAAGTCCTGGAAAATTTAAGAAAACTGAAATTTTATCAAGCATCTTTTCTGGCCACAGTGCTATGAGACCAGAAATCAATTACAGGAAAAAAAACTGGAAAAAACACAAACAAATGAAGGCTAAGCAGTATGCTGCTAAATAACCAAGATCACTGAAGAATTCAAAGAAGAAATTAAAAAAATACTAGAAACAAATGATAACAAAAACATGACGATCCAAAACCTACAGGACACAGCAAAAGCAGTTCTAGGAGGGAAGTTTATAGCAATTCAAGCTCTCCTCAAGAAACAAGAAAAATCTCAAATAAACAATCTAACCTAGAAGAAGAAGAACAAAGAAAACCCAAAGTTAGTAGAAGGAAAGTAATCATAAAGCTAAGAGAAGAAATAAATGAAATAGAAACGAAGACAACAATAGCAAAGGTCAATAAACCTAAAAGTTGGTTATTTGAGAAGATAAACAAAATTTATAAACCTTTAGCCAGACTCATCAAGAAAAAAAGGGAGAGGACTGAATCAATAAAATTCGAAATAAAAAAGGAGAGATTACAACTAACACTGCAGAAATACAAAGGATCATAAAAGACTACTACAAGCAACTATATGCCAATAAAGTGGACAACCTGGAAAAAATGGACAAATTCTTGGAAAGGTACAACTTTCCAAGATTGAACCAGGAAAAATTAGAAAATATAAACAGACCAATCACAGGAAATGAAATTGAAACTGTAATTAAAAATCTTCCAACAAACAAAAGCCCAGGACCAGATGGCTTCACAGGCGAATTCTATCAAACATTTAAAGAAGAGTTAACACCTATGCTTCTCAAACTCTTCCAAAAAATTTCAGAGGAAGGAACACTCCCAAACCCATTCTACGAGGCCACCATCACCCTGATACCAAAACCAGACAAGGATGTCACAAAGAAAGAAAATTACAGACCAATATCACTGGTGAATATAGACGCAAAAATCCTCAACAAAACACTAGCAAACAGAATCCGACAACATATTAAAAAGATCATATACCAGGATCAAGTGGGATTTATCCCAGGAATGCAAGGATTTTTCAATATATGCAAAACAATCAATGTGATACACCATATTAACAAATTAAAGAATAAAAACCATATGATCATATCAATAGATGCAGAAAACGCTTCTGACAAAATTCAACATGATTTATGACAAAAACTCTCCAGAAAGTGGGCACAGAGAGAGCCTACCTCAACATAATAAAAGCCTTATATGACAAACCCACAGCAAACATCATGCTCAATGGTGAAAAACTGAAAGCATTTCCTCTAAGATCAGGAACAAGACAAGGATGTCCACTCTCTCCACTATTATTCAACATAGTATTGTAAGTCCTAGTCACGGCAAACAGAGAAGAAAAAGAAATAAAAGGAATACAAATTAGAAAAGAAGAAGTCAAACTGTCACTGTTTGTAGATGACATGATACTATACATAGAAAATCCTAAAGATGCCACCAGAAAACGACTAGAACTAATCAATGAATTTGATAAGGTTGCAGGATACAAAAATAATGCACAGAAATCTCTTGCATTCTCATACACTAACGACGAAAGATCGGAAAGAGAAATTAGTAAACAATCCCATTTACCATCGCAACAAAAAGAATAAAATACCTAGGAAAAAACCTACCCAAGGAGGCAAAAGACCTGTATGCAGAAAACTATATAACACTGATGAAAGAAATCAAAGATGACATAAACAGATGGAGAGATATATCATGCTCCTGGACTGGAAGAATCAATATTGTAAAAATGACTATACTACCCAAAGCAATCTACAGGTTCAATGCAATCCCTATCAAATTACCAATGGCATTTTTCACAGAACTAGAACAAGAAATTTTACAATTTGTATGGAAACACAAAAAAACCCAAATAGCCAAAGCAATCTTGAGAAAGAAAAATGGAGCTGGAGGAATCAGGCTCCCTGACTTCAGACTATACTACAAAGCGACAGTAATCAAGACAGTATGGTATTGGCACAAAAACAGAAATACAGGTCAAGAGAACAGGATAGAAAGCCCAGAGATAAACCCACACACATATGGTCACCTTATCTTTGACAAAGGAGTGAAGGATATATAATGGAGAAAAGACAGCCTCTTCAATAAGTGATGCTGGGAAAACTGGACAGCTACACGTAAAAGAGTGAAATTAGAACACTCCCTAACACCATACACAAAAATAAACTCAAAATGGAATAAAGACCTAAATGTAAGGCCAGACACAATAAAACCCTTAGAAGAAAACATAGGCAGAACACTCTGTGTCATAAATCACAGCAAGATCCTTTTTGACCCACCTCCTAGAGAAATGGAAATAAAAAAACAAAAATAAACAAATAGGACCTAATGAAACTTGACAGCTTTGCACAGCAAAGGAAACCATAAACAAGATGAAAAGACAACCCTCAGAATGGGAGAAAATATTTGCAAACAAAGCCACTTACAAAGGATTAATCTCCCAAATTTACAAGCAACTCATGCAGCTCAATATCAAAAAACAACCCAATCCAAAAATGGGCAGAAGACCTAAATAGACATTTCTCCAAAGAAGACATACAGATGGCTAACAAACACATGAAAAGATGCTGAACATCACTAATCATTAGAGAAATATAAATCAAAACCACAATGAGGTATCACCTCATACTGGTCAGAATGGCCATCATCAAAAAATCTAGAAACAATAAATGCTGGAGAGGGTGTGGAGAAAAGGGAACCCTCCTGCACTATTGGTGGGAATGTTAAGTGATACAGCCATTATGGAGAACAGTATGGAGGTTCCTTAAAAAACTAAAAATAGAACTACCATATGAACCAGCAATCCCACTACTGGGCGTATACCCTGAGAAAACCATAATTCAAAAGATACATGTACCATAATGTTCACTGCAGCACTGTTTACAATAGCCAGGACATGGAAGCAACCTAAATGTCCATCAACAGATGAAAGGATAAAGAAGATGTGGCACATATATACAATGGAATATTACTCAGCCATAAAAAGTAATGAAATTTAGTTATTTGTAGTGAGGTGGATGGACCTAGAGTGTGTCATACAGAATGAATAAGTCAGAAAGAGAAAAACAAAAACCGTATGCTAACGCATATATATGGAATCTAAAAAAGTGGTACTGATGAACCTAGTGGCAGGGCTGGAATAAAGACCCAGATGTAGAGAATGGACTTGAGGACACAGTGGGGGAAGGGGAAGCTGCGATGAAGTGAGAGAGTAGCACTGACATATATACACTACCAAATGTAAAATGGATGGCTAGTGGGAAACAGCTGCATAGCCCGGGGAGATCAGCTCGATGCTTTGTGACCACCTAGAGGGGTGGGATAGAGAGGGTGGGAGGGAGGCTCAAGAGGGAGGGGATTTGGGGATATATGTATACATATAGCTGATTCACTCTGTTGTACAGCAGAAACTAACACAACATTGTAAAGCAGTTATACACCAATAAAGATGTGAAAAAATGCAAATGAGTTAATTCACTGATTCAACAAAAATTTTCCCGAACCTCTACTATGTGCCAGGCACTCTTCCAAGTGCTGGGGATACAGCAATAAATAAGACAGACAGAAAGCCCTGCCTCTATGTAATTTAAATTCTGAAAAAAAGGATAAAATTTAATCAGTGGGGTGTGGAGTTTGGTGGTCATCATGAAGGAAGTAAATAACTAGGATGGAGCAGATGTATTCTGTGGCATATTTTATAGCAGTTAGAAGCTATAAACATGTTTTTTTGAAACACAGATTTCTTAAAACACAGTATTGAGTAAAAAGAGTAAGATATAAGATGAGCCCAAAACGTAATACCATCGAAGTAAATTAAGAAATACCTCCCACATAAAACAACACTATCTATATGACAAGAGTTTGTACATATCCATCTCAAACCTATTAGAGTGGGTGACCATGAGAGGAGGGGAGTGGAAAAGAGAATCAAGAGTGAAGAGGGAAGCAATAATAAAACCAAACAAAAGGCAGATTTTACAAAAACTGATAGTAACAGTGTGCCAAGAACTTCAGAATATGATTACCTTAATTCTTTGAGTTTAAGATTCCAAGAACAAAAGGAAAAGAAAAAAAGAGAGAGAAAATAGGCATTGTTTCCCATTTCCTATCACATCTTCTCTTTAGTTACTTTATAATAAATGGACTTTTAAAGTATACAATGTGACCACATATTTTCAATTTTCCTTCTTGAAAAAAGTGAGAAACTGGCCAAAAATGAAATTCAAAACTACGATTGCAAAGGACAAGCCTTCCATGTTCCATGCAGATTAAATAGAGGGATGCAAAATGAGTCTACTTCTTGGAGGTGAGCATTACCTATTTCCACAATTAAGTATGTTTCTTCTGCAGAAATCACTTCCCAAAGTGGCCCAGGTATTTCCAAGGAGAATAGAGACCTATTATCTAAATTATTCAAAAAATGGAAGCTGATAGCCTTTATTACCTCTATGATTCATGAAAATTCAACTTTGTGCGTCTTTCTAAATCAATATAAATGGTGTATGCCATCTTAAGATGATTGTTCAGTGTCAGTTTATCTTTTTATTGTGAACAAGAGTACAATTCAGGATACAGTTTCCGTACTGCTTAGGGAAAGCTAGATGTGCCACTCACATTCAGCAGTGGCATCTTAAAATGGGTTATCCTAAGTCATATTTCCTGGCCACCACTTTTTTTCCGAGGGTTCACAGACCCACCCAAAAGGGGCTTTACAACTTTGTCGAGTTTGCACCACTCTTAATTTCAGGTAGGAGAATTATTCTGCCCTGATTGGTTGGAGGATTGGGATTCCTATTGCCTTCCTGTAAGATGGGCATAAATATCTATTGCTGATTTAGCTAGTTCCTCATCCTATTTTGCAGCTGATTAAAGATGCAAAAGATTAATGTTGAAAAAGGCTGGTTCTGCCACAAAAAAATTCCATTTCCTTCATTTGATTTTAGATCTAAAAGTCTTTGAATAGCATAAAATACTCTAACAAGATTTTCCCCTCCTTTTCCTATGGGATCTAAGACTATGAGTTCTGAAATAAGGAAAGGGAAACCAGCAGAAATGAAAACAAAAGGTCCTGAGCAATGTCATCTTGTCCAATATTCCAACCAGTTTTAGAAGCAGCTGTCCCAAATTAATGGTTCTCAAGTTTATTAGTCCCAGAGTCATTTCACATTCCTAAAATCATTATAGAAAACTCCAAAGAGCTTTTATTTATGTGGGATATATCTATCAGAAATTAAAGCTGATAAATTTTTAAAACACAAGAATACAACACAAGCACACATTCTATTAGCTGTCAGATCGATGATGTCATCACACATCACTTAGCTTCTGGAAAGGTGTATTGTACACTAGTGTAAAGGGTAAATAATATTCTAGCATTGTTAGGAAGATAGTTTTGACCTTAAAAATCCCAAACATGTTTTAGGGACCTGCAGGAGTTCACAGATAAGATTTCAAGATCCACTCTTCTGAATGAATTAATGCTGAGATATATTATTATAGAAATTATACAGCTTTGCATATAGCAATGTGCTGAATGTCTTTTTCTCCCCCAAAGTGATTAGGGTAGGGTCACAGAGAAGCCAAATGTGAACTCTGCTTGGGGCACCGTGAAATAAGAGAAAATATATTGGTCTCTGCCCCTGGTTCCTGGTACAGCGCTCCTCAAACTCTTCTAATTTTCCTGAGTGATAAGAGGACTAAGAACACCTTTTGTTTTGATATTTGGTCTTTGACCCTGATTTCTGATTCCTGGCACAGAGCTCCTAAATCTCTTGGAATTTCCTGGGTGATAGGAGTGCATTTTGTTCCAATTAGGTAACTTTTGGTGGGCTCCTGGATAACATCAGGATGAGGGCTAGCCACCAGAAAGACAAAGCCACGATTAGAAGCTTGGAACTTTCTGCCCCATCTCCCATCCCTCCAGGAAGGGAAAAGAGGTGTTAGATTGAATTAATGACAGATCATGCCTATGTAATGATGCCATAAAAATCCCCAAAGTATGGAATTCTCAGAGCTTCAAGGCTGGCGAACATACCCAGATACCAGGAGGATGGTGCACCCCCAACGCCATGAGGACAGAAGTCACCTGTGTATCTCTATCTGACTATTCATCTTATTCCTTATTATATAATAAATCAGTCACGCTTCAACCCACCTTCCTTTTCCCTATTGCCTCCCAGATCCCACCTAAAGGAATATGATAAACTGCCTTAAAATGCTCACTGAGAGGTGGTAATAACATGTATTTGTACTTTGAGAGCTCTGAGAAAAACAAACAAATAACTTTAAAGGAGCGAAATTCTATTGATAAAATTTTCTAGTGACTTCTTAGCAGAGCAGGTAGAGTGTCAGTCTCATATTGATAAAAATTTCTGAGGCCAGAGATTAGCACAAATTTTCACCTGGTATGAAATTTTACCTGGCAAAAAGAAAAGAAATTCATGCCAATAGCAACCACTTTTTCTTCCTAGATACAAGAACAAGCCTGACTTGAAAGATGCTTTGATGCTTTCAAATATCTGCAAAATTCAGCTCAGTTCTTGGCACATAGCAAGTCATTACTAATGTTAAAGTGAATTCCACTGAATTCACCATCGATCTCTTTGTGTAAAAACAGAAATATCTGAAGGCTAGTGAAATGCCCTCAATCTATTAAGATGCAATCTACTGTGTTTTCTATGTATAAAAATGCATTTCTGCTGCGTTTGCAAAGTTAAGGCAGTTTCCAAATTTCCCAAATTTAAGAATTTAGATAAATGAACCCATTTTTTTCATTCAGTTCTTCCTTCTTACCTTTCTTCCTTCTGTCCTTTATTTATTTATTTTTTTCAACAAATAGTTAATAGGCAGTCAGTCAGTTTGGGCTGCTATAACAAAAATACATGTGCTAGGCTGCTCAAACAACAAACATTTCTTTCTTACAGTTCTAGAGGCTGGAAGTTCAAGATCAAGGTGCCAGCAGATTTGGTGTCTGGTGAGAGTCCACTTCCTGGCTCACAGACAGACAAACATATTCTCATTGTGTCCTCACATGATAAAAAAAGGAGCAAGCCCTCCAGGATCTCTATTTAAGGACACTAATCCCCTTCATGAGGGCTCCACCAGCTTGACATTATCACCTCCCAGAGGCCCCCATCTCCTATCATAATGATGGTTAGGATATCAACATATGAATTTTGGGGATATACATTCAGTCTATAACAGGTACCAACTATTTGCAAGTCACTGTTCTTGCTCTTTTGGACCTATGATTGAATAACATATATCCCTCTGCCTTGGAGGCACTTACTTTCAATGACACAAGAGCTAACAAGCATATTAAATAAGTAAATGACATGACATTGACGTTGTTTTGTGCTGTGCTAACTTGTTGAAACTGGAACTTTGTTGAAACTGAAATCACCTTCCATGTATAATTATAATGTTGGTTAATGTCAGCCCAAAGCTAAATTTGTGGGCATCTGGGAAGTGTGTGTGTGTGTGTGTGTATGTATATATATATATATATATATATGTATATATATAAAGATTTATTATAGGAAATGACTCACGGATTACGGAGGCCAAGACGTCCCATGATCTGCTGTCTGTAAGCTGGAGCATCAGGAAAGCCAATGGTGTAACTCAGAGTACAAAAGCCCTGAAAATTTGAGGGCTAATGGTCTGAATCTGAAAGCCCTGGAACCAGGAGAGCCAAAGTCCAAGGGCAGGCAAAGATGGATGTCCCAGTTCAAGCAAAGAGCAAATTTGCCCTTCCTCCACCTTTTAATTCTATTCAGGTCCTCAACAGATTGGATGAGGCCAACCCACCCTGGTGAGTGTGATGTTCTTTACTCAGTCTACTGATTTGAATGCCGATCTCTTCCAGAAACACCCTTCCAGACACACGCAGACATAATGTTTTACCAGCTATCTGGCATCCCTTAGCCCAGTCAAGTAGAAAATTAACCATCACAGCGGGAGTGAAATATCAGCCACTACTCTCTGAGGGTTGTTCTGATTGGATGAAGTAAGACGCAGCAATGCAGGTACGAATGATTCCAGCTTGTCCTTCTTGCAAACATCTGATTCATTTTCCCTTCAGCAGGCCCTGCTGGCCAAAAGCAACCCTGGATCCACCACCAGACACAGAGGTGATAGCCTTCCATAGACTTCTACACCAGCTCCCCTTTGCATCTCACAGGATATGCTGGCTCCCCAGATTTCATAGCAAGCTCCAACTTGTACTGCACTAGCACTAGAAAGGCTAGTTGGTGACTTTGAGATTGGCCTAGGCTAGAAATAGAAATTTGAGAATCATTAACATGTAGATGATATTTAAAGGCTTTGTAAATTACTGTTGACAAAATCATTATCTAATTTATCACACATCTGTAAAATATGCAGGACTAGTATCATGATCCTTATTTTCCAGATAAGAAAATTAAGTTTCAGAGGTCGTACCAGTTATAAAAGGTAGAACTGATACCCAAACTTTCTGTTAACTTCCAATTCTCCATTTTTTAAGACATACCTTAAAATCCAGTTGGAGAACCCAAAACTGAAAACTATTTTTCTTGACAAGATTATTAATAAATGTATAACCAAATGTGGGCTACACCTACGTAAGATCTCCACTCTGCAAGCACCAAAGAGCAATGTAAATTTTACCAGTGTTTTAGTGATGGGAAAATGGAGTTTCACCAGGCAAACAACATTGCGCATCTATAATTCTCATTAATCACTGTGTTCTACTCCATAAAACTCCCTAGTTTTTCCACTAGTTATTCCTCTTTCAATACCAACCCCTTACCTGTGCCACTTCCCACATCTGTACTCCAATTTAAAAATGTTTCTTCAAGGCTTGTTACATTCCACTTTGTTCTCCAGAGCAATTTAACACCATCCCTGCTCCTGAAAGCTTGTGCCATCACACCCTTCAACTGATGCTTCTTCAGTTCTGTGAAGAGCCAGCCAGCAGGCAAAAGTTTCTTCAGTACCAGGATCTAGATTGACCCTCTTTAGATAGTACAGGAAATCATAAAAAACATTTTCCTGCTGCAAATGTTTCTCCTGTTCTAAAGGCATCTGATTTGGGGAGAGAATGCAGCATATTGTAATGATCACAACATATGGGGGTCAAAAAACCTGGACTCTAGTCCTATTTCTACCACATAATAGTGTTACCTTAGTTCAGGGTTTCTCACCCTGGCCAATACTGACATTTTGGTCTAGGTAATTCATTGTTATAGGGGATGTCCTGTGCATTGTAGGAGGCTTAGCAGCACCCCTGACCTCTACCCACCAGATGCCAATAGCACCTCCCCCTGTTGTGACAACTAGACATGTCTCCAGACATTGCCAAATATCTCCTGGGGTGGGGTGGGGCAAATTGCCCCCAATTGAGAACATCTGTGTTGGTGAGATAGGTCTGCTTCCTCTTTTGTAAACTGAAGAGCTCATACGATGTCACAGTATTGTTATGAAAATTAAATGAGATTATCCATTTTAAATTGCTCTAAAGATACTTATTTGTATTGACAAGGTAATTGGTTTTTCCTCCGTTTAACCACTTGCTTAGGGGGTTTCTAACTCATCTAACCATAGACACTAAGCATTTCATCCAATATTTATAGTTATAATTTAATCTTTTTATTCAGAAAGTAAGGTAAATAGTCTCGGTCTCTGCTCTTTTACCTGGAACAGATCACATTTGACATTCAATTCAACAGTTATTTCTGATTACAGTGCGACATTTGATTCAAAAATTCATATTCAGTTTTAGAAACACTCATAGGATAGACAACTGCCACTACATTTGACAGAGCCTTTTAAATTTGGGCAGCTCTTTCCCCTAATCTGCATTACAATTCAGTGAAGGATGATCTACCATAGCGAGAAATGGTCTGGACAAGCTTCTGATTAGCAGGAAGTTCCAAACAGCTGTGTCTCTGCCAGACAGCTGTCAGCAGAATCCAACCTCCCAACCTTGTTGCAACTGTGCACGGGAGCTGCCTAACCACGCTGCTTTGACATGCCCCTCATTAGTTAAGATTTCATACAAAGACTGTTCGAAAATAAATCAATTTTATTCAGAGGTCAATATGTATTGGCCCTTCCAAAAACACCCTGGCATCAATCCCAGGACATAATTTATTGCCTAATAAGCAAGCAAGCTTTTCAATTATTTCCTCTCCCCCAAATCCTACTCTCTGTGATTTGACTGTCCTGCTGCCAAATCCTAGAAACCTGAAGCTAGGTGGGAAAGGGAGGGGGATTCTTAAGGAGACAGTTAATGCTACACAAAAATTTGGAAACAATGAGGGGACCTCTACCTGCCTTTGCTGTGGTCACTGACCAACTTACAATGTGCCATTCCAACCTCTCTTTCCAGAAGTCTGAATCTGTGTGAGAAGTTTCCTACCAACAGCTGTCCTTTTATTCCTACTTCCCACTTTCATTTCACCCAGATATTCCCCTATGTAACTCCACCCACAGGCCCAAGTCTAGTGACTCTGGAGGAGTTCCTAATTTAAACAGGAAGTTTCAGCTTTTCCTGACAAAGGTAAAAGGGCAGCTCAGAACAAAAGCCAAATTTGACCCCCTGCATCAGGTCTCTCACCTATTTGCTTTTCCCTCCCTCCCTCTTTGTTGATCTCCCATAAGCCTGCCTTCAAGATCTGCAGTCCTTTTCCCAGCATTAGTGTCTAACTATGGCCTGCTCATCCCCAACCCTTAACTTTCAAGTGCATCCTGACACCCGGTTCTCACTCTGCCTACTCTGATTTCAGGTTCAAGTCATCTTTCCTGGCTTATACCCTTCATCTGACGGTCACTGACAGTCTGGCATCACAACATCTAAGATGGCAAGTGATGCTGAAATAGACTATATTTGACAAGATAACATAGCTTTTCAAC
Organism: Monodon monoceros; assembly: GCF_005190385.1. Lineage (NCBI taxonomy): Eukaryota > Metazoa > Chordata > Mammalia > Artiodactyla > Monodontidae > Monodon > Monodon monoceros. The sequence continues at coordinate 42,716,573 of NW_021703767.1, read as the reverse complement.
TTTGGGACAATTGTTGGCCAAAATAATTGAATATGAGGAGAAAAAATAATTTTTATATTGATACAACTCATCCTTTCAAAAGGAAGCTGCTTTCACTGTTTACAATAGCCAAGACACGGGGAGCAACTTTAGTGTCCATCAACAGATGAATGGATAAAGAAGATGTGGTGTGTGTGTCTGTGTGTATACACAAACACACAGAATGGAATATTACCCAGCCACAAAAAAGAATGACATATTGCCATTAAAAGCAACATGGATAGACCTAGAGAATATAATACTAAGTAAAGTAAGTCAGACAGAGAAAAACAAATATTATATATCACTTATATGTGGATTCTAAAAAATAATACAAATGAATCTATTTACAAAACAGAAACAGACTCACAGACATAGAAAAACTTATGGTTACCAAAGGGGTAGGGGAGGAGGGGATGGGGGCAGAGGGAGATAAGTTAGGAGTATGGGATTAACAGATACACACTACTATATATGAAATAGATAAGCAACAAGGATTTACAGTATAATGCAAGAAACAATATTCAATATCTTGTAATAACCCATATTGGAAAATAATCTGGAAAAATATATATAACTGAATAACTTTGCTGTCCATCTGAAACACAATATTATAAATCAACTATAGTTCATTTAAAAAAAAAAAGGTAAGCTGCGTACAACCATTTTCTTTCTAGCATTTTATTAACTGTTAATCCCCTACTAGAACCACCAGAGGATGAAGGCTGCAGAATATGGGAGAATTTCTTTTTAATAAATTGTTGTTTATATTTTTTCTAAATAATCTACTCCTGGAAAAAGAAGTTTTTCTAAGCATGATAATGGACTTGTACTGGTTAATCAATACTCTTCCCTCCCCAACTCAACCCCAAGCCCTGCTTGGAATCACTGACTGGGATGTATTATATACTTGTAAATACAGTCAAGCTAAGTCTGAATTTAATTACAACAACACCAAGTAGATTCTTAGAAGTTAGAACCAATTCCCTCATATGGGACTGTGAGGATGCTTTGAGAAGCTAGTAGGATTACGTAGGCTGACATATCTAGCAAAGTATATCCATAACTATATCTCCATATAATATTTGGATATTTTGGTTACCATAGAAGTTTGACCAAAAAAAGGAGTGTAAGGGCAGACAATGAAAGAGCCTTGATAATTAGAGCAGAAATATAAGGTAGGGGCAGAAAAACTGTTATTCTCACTTTCTGTCTTCTGGACACCAAAGAAAAATCACTGCCCATGGTAATCTCTGAGATGGGAATATGAGACATTCCAGGTATAGAAATTCAAAAAGAAAAAGAGGATTACCAGTGACCAGAAGGAAAGTGATGAAAGATTGCCTCTGCGCTGCCTGGGGTATGAAGTAGGCTGTCTAATAAGAGCCTTCACAAAGTGTCACTCAGTAGCTTTGTGGGATAAACTTCTCCCCAGGTTCTGGCCCTCAGCCAGGCCCCTTATTTCGTCAGAACACCAAGAGTAGATCCATCTCTCAGGGCCAGATTCTTATCAACACATTTACGAAGAGGATATTCAAAATCAGAACGCCAACGTGTTATTATTCTGTGTAATGGGTTTGAACCATTGCAATTTAGCTAAGCTGGAACTACATGTCCCATGATTCTCTTCCCTCGTTGGCCAAAAGAGGCTTTTTGCAGCTTTACAGAGACTGTTTAACCATCTCCCACAATTGCATATAGTACAATCTCTATTAAAAAAAAAAAATTATAGTGGTCCTCTTTCTCTGATCCTACCCTGATTTATATTAAAAAAAAAAAAAACAAAAAACTAAAATGAGTCCTGCATTCTTCAAGCCTGTGTGGCCAGCACATTCCTTCTCTGTACACAAAAGTAACTGGGAATGAAATAATAACCAGAAGCTTGCTTAGAAAGCTTAGAAACAGAACAGAGAGTTAATTAGATGAATCAAATGTTTAATATAAATTAGATTGGTTTTAATATAGGATCTTCTTGTCTGTAGAGAAAGATTACTAAAAATTCTGTTATCTAAGACTCTCTTCTCTGAACTATGCTAGGATAGGCCTTGCCAAAATATGCCCCTGTGCATGTTCTTTGCAATACTCCCAAGAGTAAACAGTCTCTGAATGAGACCTTTTCCCTTATATATGTTAATCATTCAATCATAGTTCAATCTTTTTTTTTCTGGTCAGCATAAAGCAAGTTTGCAAATCTCTTTTCTGATCTATTATGGTCCAAATACTGAAAAAATTAAAAATCCAAGACTCTTCTCCATAATTGAAATTCTTTACTTCATTTCCTATGTTCTGAAAATTAGGGATAAATTTAGCTTCTCAAGCAACCTCTTTTATGAAGCAAATACCCCCATGGAGGCTAGCAGCCTTTCTCATCTTAGCGTGAATTAATTCCATCTGTTTGTTTTCCTCTTGCTGTGGTCAGCTGTGCTGAAAGAACTGGTGTTTTAGCATAGTTAGAAAGGAAGAAAATTATTTTAGAATGCAATGATCTTTGAGGGAAGAGGAATCCACTTGAGTCATCACAAGGGAGCCCAGCAGACACAGGGTATATAATCGTTCAGGGCTTCTGAGGAAAAGAAGAGAAGGAACACTCTCCAGATACTTTTTCTGATTCCAAATTCTGCAGTCATAAGTACTTCAGTAGGCAATTCAAACTCAGCAACAGATTCTTCCCAAATCCCAGACCCTGGTTGAGAAAATCAGATGGTGAGTTCTAGTCCAAATGGTAAGTATATGAACAGCACTCTCCCCAGTCAGACACCAATGCCATCTCCATAAATGGTTCTCATTAGGTGTCATTTGAAGGGCTTTGGCACAAATGCGTGGCTGGCTGAAGAGATCTTGAAAATTTTGAAATAATCAAGTGGCAATTATTGACAAGATATAAGAATCACTGCATTTCTGTTGTTTTTGTTACCTTGAATACAACCTACAAATTACATACCAAATGGAAAGTTTGTCTCACTGACAGAATTCCAAATATTGGAGTTTATCTGATTCTTAAAAATAGTATTTTCAGCCTTGAAAAGAGCCTGGAATTATTGGAATAAAAATGAAAGAGCAGGGCTTCCCTGGTGGCGCAGTGGTTGAGAGTCCGCCTGCCGATGCAGGGGAAGTAGGTTCATGGCCCGGTCCGGGAAGATCCCACATGCCGCGGAGCGGCTGGGCCCGTGAGCCATGGCCGCTGAGCCTGCGCGTCCAGAGCCTGCGCTCGCAACGGGAGAGGCCACAACAGTGAGAGGCCCGCGAACCGCAAAAAAAAAAAAGAAAGAGCAGAGATAACCATATTTTACAAAATTCCACTTTCAAGCAAGCTTTATGAGGCATTTTATTTCATGTAGAAACTTTGAAATAGCCTAAAGGCTTTCTTTGACCAGCTGTATATTCTGTTAAATGTCCTCAGCGTGAAAAGATTCCCTCAGCAGAGGCACCTGCAGGATGTGCAACGATTCATTTTTACTCTGAATATCAGTTTTGTGGAAGCATCAGCTCTACTGGCTCATCATTTACATTCACAATGGACATCTGGAGCCAGCAAAAGGAAACATTAGACTTGTTTGTGTTATCAAATTAAAAAGGAAAAAGAGAATGGTTTAAAGTTCTGAGAGTCTCTGTAACATTTAATTATGCTTTCGACTGCAGTCCAATCAAAAATATGCTTTTGCAGGAAAACTGGCACTAAGAAAAAACACTCTTTGCTTTTCAGATTGTTGCTAGGTCAAGCTCTCAATTCATAAGCTTAGAGATATGCAGCCATGACACGATTATCGGGTCTTCCCTCTGCAGAAGCCAAAGAACTTCACCACTGTTCCCAACATGACTTAAATTCCTCCACATCTGCAGGAGATGTTATTATCCCTCCTCTCCTGATTGAGGAACTAGAAACAGTTCAACCAACTAAGTATAAGAAGTTAACTAGATGTGCAAGGTTGTGCTGTCAATAAGCCTACTATCTCATGGGATAAATCCAAATCCAGTATATATGTCTGGACACATATTGATAATGGAATGTTATACAGCTCAAAGTATAATATTTTGATACTATTTTCATAGGAAGTTGATTTTATTTTAGAAAGTTTGTAGATGAGACTTTTAGTAATTTTCAAAATCACTTCTCTGAAAGAAAAAGGTCTTGCTGTCCAAAAAGAGGGAGGGGCAGTAGTACCAACTGGCTGCTTCTGAATGACCTTTATACTGACTATTCCTAGTGAAATTGTTTCAGATATTAGGCTGTTTCTATCCTAACCCAAATTAACTCAATCATCTGTCTGCTGAGGGACTGACAATAAAGACTTCAATAGACAGATGATGGTATTGGTGAAAAGTGTTTTTCTAGCTTATCCAGCCATTGCATAAGCATTTATTGAGCCTTTACTGTGTTTACTGCACCATACTAAATAACATGAGAAATTCAAAATGGAGCTTACAACCCAGCTGAAAAGAAAGAGCATAATAAAGAGAAATGAGAGAATGATTTTTAAAAAACATATTTCACAGAGAAGTTTTATACAAGGTGAATTTTAATTAATGATATCCCTACCTCAACCTTTTACACACACACATACGTGTGTGCGCACACACACACACACACACACACACACATCATATTTGGATTCAACAGAGCAGTACAAAACATTGTTCCTCTGGACAAAAATTCCATTTTAAGACTAAAATAAACCCTTTAAAACTCAGGTTTTTAGAGAAAATTGAAACAATAACCAGGGTATTATGTTCTCTTATAGTATATCATAGTATAGTAACAACCAGGAGGTTACATAACGTGATTCATACTATACTATAATCGACTATAAGAAAATATATCACCATCACCATGCAAAGTTTGTAGCATTATGGTTTTTTGTCTCATGTTGTTTATATTTAAAGTATTCTTTAAAATACTAGTGCTTCCTATGGTCAACTAATCTATGACAAAGGAGGCCAGAATATACAATGGAGCAAAGACAGCCTCTTAAGTAAGTGGTGCTAGGAAAACTGGACTGCTACATGTAAAAGAATGAAATTAGAACACTCCCTAACACCATACACTAAAATAAACTCAAAATGGATTAAAGACCTAATTTTAAGGCCAGACACTATAAAACTCTTAGAGGAAAACATAGGCAGTACATTCTATGACATAAATCACAGCAATATCCTTTTTAACCCACCTCCTAGCATAATGGAGATTAAAAAAAAATAAACAAATGGGAGCTAATGAAACCTAAAAGCTTTTGCACAGCAAAGGAAACCATAAATAAGATGAAAAGACAACATTCAGAATGGGATAAAATACTTGCAAATGAAGCAACTGACAAAGGATTAATCTCCAAATTATACAAACAGCTCATGCAGCTCAATATCAAAAAACAAACAACCCAATCAAAAAGTGGGCAGAAGACCTAAATAGACATTTCTCCAAAGAAGACATACAGATGGCCAACAAACACATGAAAAAATGCTCAACATCACTAATTACTAGAGAAATGCAAATCAAAACTACAATGAGGTATCACCTCACACCCGTCAGAATGGCCATCATCAAAAAATCTACAAACAATAAATGCTGGAGAGGGTGTGGAGAAAAGGGAACCCTCTTGCACTGTTGGTGGGAATGTAAATTGATACAGCCACTATGGAGAACAGTATGGAGGTTCCTTAAAAAACTAAAAAAATTAAAAAAAATAAAAATAGAACTACCATGTGACCCAGCAATCCCCCTACTGGGCATATACCTAGAGGAAACCACAATTCAAAAAGACACATGCACCCCAATGTTCATTGCAGCACTATTTACAATAGCCAGGACATGAAAACAACCTAAATGTCCATCAACAGAGGAATGGATAAAGAAGATGTGGTACATATATGCAACGGAATATTACTCAGCCATAAAAAGAAATGAAATTGGGTCATTTGTAGACATGGATGGACCTAAAGACTGTCATACAGAGTGAAGTAAGTCAGAAAGAGAAAAACAAACATCATATATCAACGCATATATGTGGAATCTGAAAAAACTGGTATAGACGATCTTATTTACAAAGCAGAAATAGAGACACAGACGTAGAGAACAAACGTATGGATACCAAGGGAGGGGGGGGGATGAATTGGGAGATTGGGATTGACATATATACACTATTGATTCTATGTATAAAATAGATAACTAATGAGAACCTACTATATAGCACAGGGAACTCTACTCAGTGCTCTGTAGTGACCTAAATAAGAAGAAAATCAAAAAAAGAGGGGACATATGTATACATATAGCTGATACAATTTGCTGTACACTAGAAACTAACACAACATTGTAAAACAACTATACTCCAATAAAATTTTTTTAAAATACTAGTGCTTTTGAATAAAATTTTCATTGTTCTGAGTGACTGTACCTCCCAATTTACATTTAATTCTAAATTCTTTTAATATTATACGAGACCTCATTTTTAAGGGCTTGGGATTATTTGGTTTTGGTTTTCACATTTCTGCAACCATTATAATTCATATCACCTGGTAATACCTCTGTGCGGTACCATGTATTTTTATTTAACAAATGACATGGGGTTGGCACAATGTTCAGGCTTGAAAATCTGTTCATCGCTTATTTGTATTTTTTTTTCTTTGACATACTTACTAACAGCTAGTCCTTACTTTTTTTAGTCCAGAAAAGTATTTAGATTCTATTCTTAAATTTGTTTTTTCCTTAAGTTTTCCTCCATGTACAATATGGAAATATTAACATAGTAGAATGTCTTTGACAAACTAGGATATTGCCTGTGGTTATCCTGCTCATGCCTAAACATTACACATCAGTTAAAGGAACCCTCATAGGAAGGGTAGGGCAGATATGGGGGAAGCTTCCTCTAGACTCTGTGACCCAGCTTCAGCACAGCTATATAGCCTGCCCAGCTGATGCAGTTATCAAACCACCCCAATATGGATCTTTGCTGCCCGTGAAGTTCAGGCAGACACCCCAGCTAGAAAACAGGTTTGTCAGCCAACATTTATCATGAAAAATCATTATTTCATTTCCTCATATAACCCCCAATGGTTATATCGTGAAGTGTAGACTGCATTTCTCCACCCTTTTCCTATATTTTATTATTAGCAGGATAGAAGAAGCCCCTGTAAAGCCAGAGCTGCCTCCCTCCTCTAGCTCAGTGGTTCTCAAACTTTAGTGCACATCACAGTTGCCGGGAGGACTGCCTGGGCCCTACTCCTACCTGATATGGGAGGTCTGGGCTGGAGCCTGAGTATTTGCAATCCTCATGTGTTTTCAGGTGATGCTGCTGCTGCTGCTGCCGGAAATCAGGCTTTAGACGTTCACTGCAGGTCCTATGACTTTTCTGCTTTTGCTGAGATCACACACAATACTATAGTCAGCTTAAGTAAAAAACACTGTCTCAGTATAGACATTAAAAGTATCCAAGCCAATAAAGCCTAAAATATAAGACATGACACCATAAAACTCCTAGAAGAGAACATAGGCAAAACAGTCTCTGACATAAATCGGACCAATGTTTTCGTAGGTCATCTCCCAAGGAAACAGAAATAAAAGCAAAAATAAACAAATGGAACCTAATTAAACTTACAAGCTTTTGTACAGCAAAGGAAACCATACACAAAATGAAAAGACAATCTACGAACTGGGAGAAAAAATTTGCAAACGATGTGACTGACAAGGGGTTAATTTCCAAAATATAAAAACAGCTCATACAACTCAACAACAAAAAAACAAACAACCCAATCAAAAAAAAGGGTAGAAGACCTAAGTAAACATTTCTCCAAAGAAGACATACAGATGGCTAACAGGCACACGAAAAGATGCTCAACATTGCAAAGTATTAGAGAAATGTAAATCAAAACTACAATAAGGTATCACCCCACACTGATCAGAATGTCCTTCATTAAAAGATCTATAAATAACAAATTCTGGAGAGGGCATGGAGAAAAGGAGACCCTCCTGCATTGTTGGTAGGAATGTAAATTGGTGAAGCCACTATGGAAAACAGTATGGAGGTTCCCCAGAAAACTAAAAATAGAATTACCATATGATCCAGCAATCCCACTCTTGGGCATATATCCAGACAAAACTATAATTCAAAAAGATACATGCACCCCTATGTTCACAGCAGCACTATTTACAATAGTGAAGGTCAAGGAAGCAACCTAAATGTCCATTGACAGATGAATGGATAAAGGAGATGTGATACATATATACAATGGAATACTACTTAGCCATAAAAAAGAATGAAATAATGCTATTTGCAGCAACATGGATGGACCTAGAGATTACTATACTAAGTGAAGTAAGTCAGAAAGAGAAAGACAAATACAAATATAATCTTACTTCCATGCGATTGTAAAATGTGACACAAATGAACTTATCTATGAAACAGAAACAGACTCACAGACATAGAAAACAGACTTGTGGTTGCCAAGGAGGAGGGGGGTTGGGGGAGGGATGGATTGGGAGTTTGGGATTAGCAGATGCAAACTATTGTATGTAGAATGGATAAACAACAAGGTCCTACTGTATAGCACAGGGAACTATATTTAATATCCTGTGATAAACCACAATGGAAAAGAGTATGAAAAAGAATGTATATATATATGTATAACTGAATCACTTTGCTGTACAGCAGAAATTAACAGAATATGGTAATCAACTATACTCCAATAAAACAAATTTTTTTAAAAAAGTATCCAAGCCAAGATATTAATTCCAATTCAGGATCAGAGCTCTCCAGTGTTTCTTATTCAAGTCTGGTACACCGGTGGGCTGTCTACCTTTTGCAAAGGGAATACTGTCAGCCTCTGCTTTCTCTCTCCACTCATCTCCTCCCCACTTGCGAACTGTTGGCATACACCTTACTAGCTGGGGAAGGGATATGAGGAGGAAACAAATTACGGGAAATAAGATTGGAAAGTTCTTAACTGGCTGCTGTTGCTATGACAAGCTGGCTCATGCACCCTAGGTCTGGCAGGTGTGGAAAGCTAACTGTTTCCTGGGCACGTTTTAGGGTCCTTTGGGGCCCCCCACCCTGAACCTGTCCTACCAAAGCTCCTATGAGCAGAGTGACACCTGTTCATTGACTGGTGGCTATTCTCTGAGCTCTGCTTCTCTGACAGTTCAGTCCACTCAACTCATAGATTCTCACATGAAAACTGCTCCCTGGGGGTTCCCTGGAGGACCTGTTAAAACGGTTCCAGGCCAACAGTCTCTCTCCAGATGTGAGCCATGGAAAACACTCACACATTCCTTGCCCCAATGCCAGCCAACGAGGGGTGTTATAACTTCCCAAATGCAGCTCTCTGTGAGCACACACTCTCTACTTTGCTACAGGCCACAGTGGCTTTCTCAGTTACCCATGCAAGCTGTACCCAAAGCATAGAGAACACATCAGGCTCTCTGACTGGTTCCATTGAGGCTCTTCTTCACCAGGCCTTGAAGTAAAGTGACAGCCACCATCCCCCTCCACCCTTAGGAGTGATGGGACAGAGCAGGGCTCAAAGGACAACCTTCTCCTAAAAGATCCTCTTCACAAAATGAATCTCTTCAATGTCCTTGTCCTCTTTCTTCGCTCCACTTTGTCCTTTCACTTCCTTCTTACAAGCTGAAAGCATTCCTACCTGTTATCATTTTCCTTGAATTTCTGCATTTTGGTCTGGCATCTCACTAAGGATTTCCTATCTCTTGTCTCTGTGGGTGCCTCAGCTGAAATTTTCAACTTTAACATCCTGTAACCATGAGAATCTTGCACCCTCTTAAGTTAACCTGGTTGCCACACCCAGCACCAAGACCTGTGTTCTCCAGACAATTCAGTTATGCAAATACCTTAGTGAACAGTATAGATTTTGTTGAAGATGTCACAGGGACAGATGACAGGCATATATCAGATATACCCCTGTGTATCATATGCTAACTTTTTTTAGCCATTTCCCTTCCCCAAAGTCTCTGTCAAGTGCAGGCCTCATCTTTTATCATTCCTCCATAGCACTGGATTCAACTTTCCTTTCCCCTCCCTCAACCCTCCAGATTCCCCCAAAGGAATGCCAAATCCCTCTCTCCTTTGTTTTATAGATTTATTTTCTTCTTCTTCCTCAGACAAGCTGGATCTAGCAGACATCAGTGTTCTGGAGATTCAGCTTCTTCCTAGCAGTCATCTCTCAGTAACATCGAGTAGGAGCCTCTACAAGCACCTTATTTTTTTTTTTTTCTTTTTTGCGGTATGCAGGCCTCCCACTGTTGTGGCCTCTCCCGTTGCGGAGCACAGGCTCCAGACGCGCAGGCTCAGCGGCCATGGCTCATGGGCCCAGCCACTCCGCGGCATGTGGGATCTTCCCGGACTGGGGCACGAACATGTGTCCCCGACATCGGCAGGCGGACTCTCAACCACTGCGCCACCAGGGAAGCCCAAGAACCTTATTTTTACCCCTTATTGCTGTAACTACATTATCTCATTTAGCCTTCAGGAAAAACACAGTGATATATTAGAAGAGTTAATATTAAAGATGATATAATTGGGATGCAGAGAATCTTAAGCTACTCGCCCATCCTCACAAAGTAGAAAAATGGCTAAATTTACTTTTCATGTCTCAGAGGCACATTCTGCTATAAAATAGTGAACCCCATGCTAGTATGCCTTACCCACAGGCTTCCTTCCTCGTTTACCCAGGTACATCCTGACAGGCTGGTGTCAGAAGAAGAAACAGGTTCAAAGCCAGCACTCCAAGGAGAAATGTCATTTCTTTTCAGCCAGTGGCTGCTATCACCAACAAACGTATTAGCCACTATTTTAAAAGATTAATTTCAAATTGCTTGTATTCTGAATTCTCACCAATTAGTTTCTACTGACACAGGTTTGTAGCATTTTGAAATAAGAGAGGGCAGCTGTCTTCTCCTATGGAGGAACAAGGGATTTCCTTCTGAAGCTGCTATTAGCATTAATGGGAGTTGTGAATTTACCTTGTCTCATTTCATGGGGAGGGGAGAGCTAACTCGATGATGAATGTAGACAAGATTATTCTATTCAAAGCACTACTCAAAATTTCTATTAGTAGCCATGGTTTATCTCCTTGTATGTCTTTATGAACCAAATTTTGCTCCGAAGTCATAATGCTTTAGATTATCAGCCATATCAGGTAATGACACCAATAAGTGCCTGCTGTTAAAACAAATGCTATGTTCTGTTTTGCATCTCAACTTGTTTTCAGTGCAGACTCCTAGGGGCTTGTGCAACAGTGGGGATCCATTTATCAGCACAAAAAAGCCTCTTGTTCACACATGATCACTTGGTAATCATGCAGCCTCTCTACAAGAAGTCAAGGAAAATAATGTGTGACTCAATCTGCAAGGCTGGAACAAGGGGGTTGTCTTTTGAAAATCAAGCACTATTTATGAGGATTAATGTGGCTTTTGATAAACTGCCAAACAACTACAGGGGCCAGATTTAGAACAAGGCATACTGAAGACCTTTTGGGCTCTTCATTTTCATGAAGACTCTTCACAGCGCATGCTGAGAAATTGCTTAATAATTGGAAATCAAATGTATTAAAAGAAAGCATAGCTAAGTGTTCTTCTAAAAAAACCAAATAATCTCATTTATCCTCTTTTTTACACCAAAGAAATCACATTCTGCAATCATAAGAGGTAAAAATATTGTCTCCATTTTATAGTAAACCCCAATGTCCGCAAAGCATATGCACACTTTTCCTGTATTTGAATTTATGCTCCTGGTGTGAGCATAGCTCCACATAGGAGGCAACTGTCTATGTGACATGACTTCTGAAATATTACAAAGCCCTGACAACTCCAAAATTTTCTGTTCACCTTCTCAACTGGTTGAAATGCAATTAAAGTAATATTTTCAAGCTAGGTGTTGGGAGACAGTCCTTCATGTATTTCTCTTACTTCTACGCATCTCGCCAGGTATGACAGAAATGAAGGCCATGACTATCCTTTACACAGTGCCTTTTATCACGGGTGTGTTTGCACTGAGCTATCTTGAGAGATGAGGTAACATTTCTCCCCATACAAAGAAAAGGTTTACTTACTGCTTGCTGTACAAGTAGTCAATTCCCCCAAGTTACTGTGGGGAAACAAACTGCATGTGAGGCATTCATCTGCCCCATATCACATGGGACTTGGGGCAAGGGAAATTGATGCAAACATACTGATGTATGCCTGAAGCCAATCTACCCCTGAATATTTAATAAGCAAATTAATTCTATTTTTAAGTCAGGCCAATTTGAGTTGTGTTTCTATCACTTAAAAACCAAGAACTCGGGCTTCCCTGGTGGCGCAGTGGTTGAGAGTCCGCCTGCCGATGCAGGGGACACGGGTTCGTGCCCTGGTCCCGGAAGATCCCACATGCTGCGGAGCGGCTGGGCCCGTAAGCCATGGCCATTGAGCCTGCGCGTCCGGAGCCTGTGCTCCGCAACAGTGAGAGGCCCGTGTACCAAAAAAAACAAAAACAAACAAACAAAAAGACCCCCAAGAACTCTAATAATACTTAATAATAGTTAAGTTTGGGTAATAGTACATACTATACTGGAGAGTTCTAGTATAGATTAGCATATTAAACTCATAAGAAGTCCTGCTGTAAAAAAAAATTGTTTAATTTTAACTTGGGATTTCTCTATTTTCCATGAACAATTCTACCTTTTTTTTTAGTAACATTTATCAATTTCTTTTAAGACTGATGTTACATGAACCTCACTTGGAGAATACTGGAATATTCTTTTCCCTGCAAATTTGTTATAAGATCATAAACCAAAAAATCAAACAACATAAACAGAAAATGTGTGTACACATAAAAGCTTTTATTGATACAATCTTGTACTTATTCCACCAGCAATTAAGGAAAACCCACTATGTGTCAGACATGGTGGAAGGCACTGAATATATAAACTCAGGGGGAAAATTAGAGCAGAGTATTACCAAAAATCAATGTCTTTCTATTGACCACAGAAACATTATAAAGGTATAAAACTATTGGAGTGTTTCATTTCCATAAGGAAGTTTGATATCAAACTATCACACTAAGACCATATTAAAATGCTGAAAAGTCAATCTATTTTCTTGATTTTTGTTGGGAATTACAAAGCAAATTTCTCAGATTATATAGAGTCACGATCTTTCAGAAGACAACTAGAGATAGTTGAAATATCTAACCTATTTAGAACATGAGGATAATGTAATTTTGTAACAGAAAACCTAATAACATCAGATTTACAACCCAATTTATAGCCCAAAGGGTTCCAATTTGGTCAGGAAATAAAACCAAAGTCAATAAACTCTTGTGTTAAATACTCTAGATAATGAATGCAAACTGCTTTGCAATGTTATAAGATGGAAGAACACATAAAAGAAAATATCTGTGGAGCATAGTGTAATCTTGAAACCAGACTCACCAGGAAATGAGTTATGTAAATCAATTCAACTCATTTTTTTTTTCAGTTCCTACCATTTGCATCATCTTGTGCTAGGCACTTGGGGGATGTTTTAAAACACAACAAATAATACAGCATTCTACAGTCATCTTATTTGGTCTGAGTAATCAGCATGAAAGGCCTATATCATTTCTAACTTGCCCTCTAAGTGCTCACGAAAAATCAGAAAACAGAAATACATCTGTAGAGATGCAAGCTCTAAACACAACAGGTTGAGGAAGGGAGAGATGAATTAGGTCAGAATAGCTTGGGAAAACTTCAAAGAGAATCTCAAGGGAAAAAAATTAATATAAGCAAGGCCATGGGAAGTTTAGTTTTGTTTTTAGTTTGTTTATTTGCCTGTTTTTAAACTAAAAAATGTGCATAGTATCACAGCTTTGACTGGGGAAGAAGAAAACATTGATAAGTAGCTAGAGTTAAGTTTGGGCACAAAGGAGAGGATCAATCTTAGACAATAGGAAGAAAAAGCAAATGTCTTATTCATTTATTTTAACAAGCATTTCTTGAGTAACTACTATGGGGAAAAAATTCAGTAAGCCTTTGAAAGTATACACAAATTAATGATTTCTAGAACTGTCATAAAGAAGTGTCAATAAATCAGATACAGAAAATAGTGCACTTAAGGAAGCATACAGCAAGGGTCATATGATTGAAACAAATGCATGCTATTGGAGGTTCAAAATGGGGTAGATTCCTTCTGGTTGGAAGTTAGAAAAAAGCTGGATACACTGAATCTTAAGAAATGAAAGATTTTGACAGGTGTAAAAGCAAATGAGGAAGAATGGATAGAACTTGATGATTCATTGCATAGAAAGAATGTAGAAGCAGCTCAGTTGAGATAATGTATCTGAAATCATTTTGAAATGGACAAGCACAATATAACTGTAAAGAATTATACAGTGGCCTGGGTCACTTAATGCATCTGACCTTTGGTTCTTTAACTGCAAAATGGGAACAGTCATGATTTCTCTGCCTTTTTCACATGAGGCTTAATAAGAAAATGACCAGGGAATCCTGCCATTTGCCACAGCATGGATGGACTGTGAGGGCACTGGCTAAGTGTGATAAGTCAGACAGAGAAAGACAAGTGCCGTATGACCTCACTTATACGTGGACTCTAAAAAACAAATATTTTTTTAAACAACAAACTCAGAGATACAGAGAACAGTTTGGTGGTTGCCAGAGGTGGTGGATGGGAGGTGGGTGAAATGGGTAAAGGTGGCCAAAAGGTACAAATGTCCAGTTACAAAAATAAATAAGTCCTGGGGATGTAATGCACAGCATGGTGACTATAATTAATACTACTATATCGTATATTTGAAAGTTGCTAAGAGAGATCTTTTTTTCTCATCACAAGGAAAAATAGTTTTTAAGTCTACATGATGACAGACGTTAACTAGACCTATTGTGGTGATCATTTGGCATTTTCTACAAGTATCTAATCAGTATGTTGTACACCTGAAACTAATATAATGTTATAGGTCAACTATATCTCGATAAAAAAATGTATCAACACCTTTTAATTTTTTACCATACATGTTTCTTTTTAAAAACACCTTAACTGAGGTATAACTGATATGCAAAAAGACTGGACATATTTAACGTATACAATTTAATGAGTCTGGATATATACACCTGCAAACCATCACCACAATCAAGATAATAAACATATCCATCACCTCGAAAAGTTTCCTCATGCCTCTCTTATTGTTTCTTGGGGGGGGTTTGATTTTGTGGTAAGAACACTTAGTATTAGATCTACCCTCAACAAATTTTACAGAATTTTTAACTATAGGCACAATGTTGGACAGCAGATCCCTACAATTTATTCATCTCACATAACAAAAACTTTCTATCTATCCAGCTCCCCCATGTCCCCTCCCCCGCTGAACCAGGAAACCACCATGCTACTCTCTGCTTCTACAAGGTTGATTATTTTAGATACCTCATATAAGTGGAATCATACATTATTTATCTGACCAACATATTTTTCAAATTATTAATCATTTTAAAGTTTATTTATGACTCTCAAACCAAAACCTGGACATTTAGATAAGTCAGTCAACTTTAAACAAAATCAAAATAAAAACAGAAGTATTATTTCCAAGAAAAATCAACAAGGCCGAAGCAAAAATCTTCTGACTAAAGATACAAATGTGAAAATCTAAAAAGTAGTCTTAAAGGAGCAAAAATAAAGTCAAATCTACCTACCCAACAGCCTGCTTACAATGCAGGTTTCTGTCATAGACTCAGAAAAATTCTAATGTGTTTTGACATATTTATCTGTGGGAGACTCTGCCATTGCATTAGCATTCTTCAAATTATTTTTACATTCAAATTGATTTCAATTACATAGACATTTCAAAACATTAATATTCATTTGAGATATTGCTGATATCTTCTCAGTGTGCTAAACTTTTTTAGGCAGTGGTTCATAATTAACTCACTCCACATTTAACTGCTGGAGAACAACTCTATGAAATTCTGATTAGTATAAGAGCCTTTTTGCATATGCTCAAAGTTCCTAAATTATAAACATTCCATTGCCAAAGACTTCACACATCCAGAGATTCCACCAAGATTTCACTTTCAGATTTCTCTTTCCCATTGTTTGAGAATAAGTAACTTGAGTGAGAAAGAAGATCAAGCAACACTTTCATTTGCTTGTTAAGAGAGAGAAAGGAAGGAATTTGACTGGTTTTTTGGGAAGATAGGGAGGGAAATAAAAAAAGTGTGGAGGGAAAATGAAAAAAGACAACAACTTGACCCCTACCTGTGGATTCCCTGAAAGATTTAGTGTGACAGAAATGGATAACCTATGGTTTTCAGAAAAACTAAATTGATTTGCGCAAATAGAGGCAGCATGGACAATTTCAGGAGCCATAGGCACAGAGAAACATGAGTATTTAACACAGAGAAATTAACAGAACCTGTGGGGAGTTGTCACGGAATTGTTAGTGTTTGAAGCAGTACCATTTAAATCTCATTGGCAGAGAAACCCATAAATGTTATCTGGGATACATGAGAGTTAAATGAAATAGTATATAAAATACCTAACACTTAGAAGGTATTTAAGAAACAGTCATTGTAACTAATATATTATCTTATTTAGGCTTCACAATGTATCTAAACTTGCTTTCAACAAAAAGGTTTGGGGCTGCATTCCCCATGAGTGTTTGGCTGGAATGGAAGATTAGGAGACAATGCCCCCTGGTGGTCTTCTCGGCTCTGGGACAAGCAACTTCATTAGCAGACATTATAATGGATGTAAGCCTGTGTTCCTGCGTTTGTTTGAGGCCCTGTGATCAATGGGAGAGAAGTTGAACTTGTGTTCCAATTGGGATACAATCTTGTATAAAGGCCTGGAAGTTTCCCCAAAGTTGTATTACACTAGAAAGAACCCCTGGGACTCCAGAGAAAAATCCACTGTGAGTTAAGAGTGGTCCAGATGGAGTAGCCAGGTGGGGATTGCAGAGGAACCAGGAGTTCCAGATGAAGGTCTGAACAGGCTTGATCATCCCTTACCCTAGCCTGCCAAAAGTTCTGTCCTCTGGGCACAGAAAGGTGCGATATTAAGAGGAATTCAGCATCACTAGTGATGTAACATCTTTAGAGTTGAAAATAGAAAGTGAAGGCAATTTCCTGGCTACTGGAAGAGAAGATAAATAAGAGTCGGGGGTAATGGTGGTTGACAGCAGCACAGAGGTCCTGTGAGTGACATGGAGTCAGCACATCAGAGGAGCTCAGCACCAGCACAGGCAGAGGCTGGTGCAACTGGTCCAGCTGATGTAGAGAAGTAGAGAGATTGCAGGTAGCACTTTTCAGAACTCTCCTCATTCTCCCCAAGCCAGGGATCCTAGGGGAAATGCAAAGGAGATCTGAGGAAGAAGGAATCTTCCAGTAAGGAACTGTTACAGAACACATTCATTGGCTAGGTTAGTTATACTTTATATCCATTTCATAGTCGTGGATGCTGAGATTTAGAAGCTTGATTAAATTCACACAACCAGTTTTTTTCCAGCAGAAAGATTAGGACATGGATCTATATTATATTAATTTTTCTTTTACTTATACTGACCTGTCTCCCTTTAAGAAAATCTTGGGTACCCAGAGACATTTATTATTTTTCTGCTCCTTTCAATTTTGAAGTTTTCTTATTTTGTCTTATACTTAATGACATGAGCTTCTCCCAGTCTTTTCTGGAGTAGGTAGGGTATAAATATCACATAAACAAAATAAATTATATTTCTCTGGGAAAATATGTTACAAGTTTCAAACAACTGGCCTTTGCATGAGATTTTTACTACAATCTTTTCATGATTTGAGATCAGAATATATTTGGGTCAATCAGAGGATCCTTTTATAATCTACCAACAGGTCCCATAAAAATAATAGAAAATAAAAAATATTCCGTATACTTTAAACTACTATGAAAAGACTATTCTGAAAGGTTCAATTACCTGACCTTGATGGATATCTTCCAATTTATAGTGACTTTATAAATTTATACATAAACATGATGTGGCAGGGTTATACTCTTAGAATGATGTATTCTCTACTTTCAGAGATTTTTTTGGTCTAAACTTCCAGTGAGACAGAAGTAATTGGAATTCAAAATAATGACTGAGTCACTAAGAAATCAGTATATTTAATGTAAAAGAGAATCTTTCCATAATGAAAAGAGAAATCCAATAATCAAGGCTCCTTGGGAAAAAGAAACCAAAAAATGTTTTCTAATTTTTCCATAGGATGACAGTGTGGACAATAAGACATTTAAATTAGATAGGCTGGGATCCACTGAATTATAGCTCTGGTTGCTATACCATTTGTACAGTGCCTGCCAATGTGACTGATTTCTGAAGAAAATATTAAAAGTTTTCATTTACCTGTTTACCTAAAGAAATTAGTTTTTCTCTAATCATATTTCCTGTCCCCTTTGGAGAATAAAGGCAAATAATTTACACTTGACTCTTGGATTTCTCCCACACTTTTGTGTGGAGCAAGGTGCCTACCTAGTTCAGTGGAACTTAACTCAAAACTCACCAACAGGGCTTCCCTGGTGGCGCAGTGGTTGAGAGTCCGCCTGCCGATGCAGGGGACACAGGTTCGTGCCCTGGTCCGGGAAGATCCCACATGCTGTGGAGCGGCTGGGCCCGTGAGCCATAGCTGCTGAGCCTGTGCGTCTGGTGCTTGTGCTCCGCAACGGGAGAGGCCACAACAGTGAGAGGCCCGCGTACCGCAAAAAAAAAAACCACCAACAAGGCCCCCCTATGGGAATCTCCATTTGAAAGTTACCATGTTCATCTCAGTATAGACAACAGCACTCAAAGCCCTGAGAAAAATGTGTGACAGGAGAAGATGGGTACAATAGTAGTCATGATCAGGCCACTCTCATGTTTTAAGCACAAAGAGAATACAAGGAGTTACATGCTTACCAAACTGTCAGACATGCTGGAGGAATAGAGGTCAGGAAATTGGGCCACTAGCATTCAGGGTTTGCCATTACCTCTCAGAGATTTGAAAGTTTGCAATAACCACGGGAAAATGCTGACAGTGATCAGAGCTGCCTCTAGCACCAAGCTGAGTCATTTACAGGACAATACCGGAGGCCCTTCAAAACCTCACATCAGCTGAGACCCACATTATCTGACCATGACTGCCAAGAGGAGTAATAATGGATTTCTGCTTCTCTCTTACCTTCCAAATCTCATACAAGTGCTGCTAATCAGAAAAGGCTGGGCTCTCTCCTCTGTCTGGGGCTAGAAGTTCTCAAACAGTGTCCAGACTTCCAGTTTCTAGAATGACTTTGGGTAGGAAAAGACTCTAGGGTCCTTTAATAACATTGTTATGGACAAGGAATCTGAATTGGGTACCCAGGCTTATTCAGTGAGGCTTCATTCTGGCTCAATATGTAGCTGAAGTTGGATGCTCATTTTAGCCAATATGGGCCACATTCTAAAACAATAGTTGAGCATGTGAGTATGAACTAAAAAGATGCAACTCTAAGAGAAAATATGGACCACCCTTGGCTGAAGGAGTGAGGTTAACCTCCATCACAAAACCTGTGCAAGGAACTGGACCAGCAAAGCATAAATGCAGCAGTGAGCTGTGCCAAACCAATTTACAAGAGCAACACTGTATACCAGCTACAGGTACAATGGCTGCAGCAAAATGAGTCCCACTAGAAAACCAGCCATTTCCCCAGTTCTTTCTTGGTGAGGCAACCGTAAGCAATATCTGCCCCTTTGAGTAATCCTCTGGGGTCACTGAACAATTCAGAAGAGAGGGGTAAAAATACTGGATGTCCTACTATTTGGGAAATTATAAAATGGAGTGGGTTTTAATTTAAATTTTTTTTAAGTTTCCAGATGAAGATGGCAAATTAATGCACTTATAGGCCTCTGCTGTCTCCTACGAGCCCAATAAGCTGTATTTTTTAATAAAGGCATAAACTCACATGGACAAAGAATATTTGGAAAGGAGACAAAAACAACACAGTTTTGAAAGCTAGAAAGCAGCTGGATATGTGTAAATTGCTTGGCAAATCTGAATTCTAACCCAGCAGTAGGAAAGGCTGAGAAGCAACCTGATATATACAACAGAGTCCCCCAAAGACCCAGGATTTAGTGGACCAGGTATCTCTGGAAGAGTTGGGGGTAAAAGTGATGATAAAAACAGCAGGATTGTTTGAAAGTCCTTTTTGAGAAACAGTTAGACCTCCTGAACCCTCACCAACTTTGTGAAGCTGGACAGCTACTCCTCTCTCACTCTGGCGGACTAGACATTTACACTGCAAACAGAGTAAAAATGAGTGTATCTCTGCTATAGTGCCCCTAAGCAGAGTTGCAGGTAGAGGTACCATAATAAAAATAGGGGAATTAAATGAAAGTTCCCATACTAAATGTTAAGACCCCCAGCATTCTATTCCCCCCCAACTCCTCCCTCTAACCCTGTCTCTTCGCATACTGGCTGTGAGGATTATACCCTCCAGACAGGAAGTCAGAAGCACCTTTTCTGGGCCGTCTTGCAATTCCAAGAGAAGAGCCTTAAAAACATTCTCATAAAGGATTTCCCAAGGAAACATACTGGTCAAATCACTCTACTCTGTAGCCCACAGTCCACACACCCCACACATGCACACAGCTTCCAAACAGGATTTTTTGGTGCCTTCTTCTTAAATATGAATGGGCAATAAAGATATTTGAGGCAAGCCTCCAAATGACAGACAGTGACCAAATACCCAAAAAAGCAACCTGAGGGAAAACAAGACTACACTGGAAGAAGAAAAGTGAATTTTTAAAATAGCATTAATATTTTCAGAGAAATAAAAGAAGATATTACATCAATCAATCAATCAAAAAAAGAATGATACATTAATTAAAGTAATACTAACTGCTACAAAAGAAACACCTTGGCATCTCAATAGCTTGACATCATAGATATTTATTTCTCACCTATATAAAGTTCAATTAGTAATAGGATGGAGGGAGGGGCTCTGTTCCACATAGTTATTCAGGGTCCCAGCCTCCTTCCATTTGTGACTTCTCCATCTCTTTGGTCCTTAGAGTTCTATCTATTCATCTGACCAACAATGAAAGAAATGGCAAAGGAGAAATACCTAGTTCTTAACTCTTTGGCCTAGAAAGACATATGCTATTTTTATTCACTTTCCATTAGCAAGATGCAAGAGGAGCTTGGAAATACAGTCCCTGACTGAGCAGTCATTTTCCATCAGCAACACTATTTTAAGGAAAGAGATACAAATCTATATTGGATAGCTGACTGCACCACACAATTGAAAAAAGAAAGAAAGAAAGAAATCAAAAGACTGTTCAGAAAACAAAAAAATAACTCTTGGAAAATAAAAGTGTAATAGCAGTCATTAAATAATCAGTGTAAAAGTTGGAAGACAGAACTGAGAAAGTATAGCAAAAAGGCAAAGGGGTAGAAAATAGAACAGAAACATTAAAAAAGACCAGAAGTCAATCCATAGAGTCTGACATCGAAATAATAGAAGTTCCAGGAAAAAAATACAGGGGAAAGAGAGGAAGAAAAAATAAATAAACAATTCAGGACAAGTCCACAAAACTGTGAAAAACATGAATCACGAGACTGAAAATTTTCATCAGCGTTCTGACATATAGATAAAATAGACTAAGATGTATATTGTATGATGTCTCATGTCACTGAGGACAACAAAAAGAATCACAAAAGCTTTAAGAGCAAAAAAATCACAGTACATAAAATGATCAAGAATTACAATGGAAATGGATTTCTCAATACTAAAATGGCAGTTTCAAAAGAGTGTACCATTGTGATCAGAATTACAAAGGGACATAATTTTCAACCTAGAATTCTAAACCCAGCCAAACTAGCAATTAAGAGGGGTGGTATAGGGCTTCCCTGGTGGCGCAGTGGTTGAGAGTCCGCCTGCCGATGCAGGGGACATGGGTTCGTGCCCTGGTCCGGGAAGATCCCACATGCCGCGGAGCGGCTGGGCCCGTGAGCCATAGCCGCTGAGCCTGCGCGTCCGGAGCCTGTGCAACACGAGAGGCCACAACAGTGAGAGGTCCGCGTACCGCAAAAAAATAAAAAATAAAAAATAAAAAATAAATAAAATAAAGAGGGATGGTATAAAAAAGACACCTTCAAACATGCAAGGCCTCAAAAAGTTTACCTACCACGCAACCTTTTTCAGGATGCTACCAGAAATATATTCCATCATAACGAGAAAAGAAAGACCAGAGAGCTAGAAAAATAGGATCCAGCATGAAAGAGAAATAAAGAGAATCCTCAGGATAATGGAGAACAGAAATATCTAGACGGTAACTGTGTATCAACCTATCTATATAGTATAGAGATCAACCAATCTATATAGGAGCAGAGAGATGTGTCATTAAAAAGATGAAATTGATAGCATACCCGCAATATTGACATTATGTTGAAAAGATAAATAGCTGGGGGAAAGTTGGAGATAAAGTAGTAGCAATAATTAGCAGTAGTAGTGGTGGTGTTAGTGGTAGTAATAGTAACGGCAGCAACAGTAGTAGTGATCCTATTACAAAATTGTGAGAGTAAGTTAACTTAAACCTGGCTGAAAGAAAGAAAAACTGTGAAGGAAAAGAACAAATGGAACATAAGAGCAGGTATGAACATAACAGCATGTATGAAATACTAGTAGCATATAATTAAGTAGTCAGGTAAAATTGCAGATTTTGTAAAAAGTGTAGCTCTGTCTTAAAACATATAGGCTGATTGTTTTAATTTTACGCCTGGCACTTTGTTGTACTTTTCAGGAACACATCCCCTGTGAAGCAGAAAATGACCTGGGTTGCCACTAGGGAGATGTGTTCTTTCAAGGTATGGCCTAGGGTTCACTTTCTCATAACTGTTGCCTCTAATAAGTAGCATTGAACTGAAATCATAGCTTCTGTAGAGATAGTGGCAATTTTTCAAACTTTCAAAAAAATTTTAATCTTTTAAAGTTTTTAAATTATGTCCTTTGAGGAAAGGTATTGGCAATTCTCTGTGAATGTTCTGCAAAATAAAATTAATCTTGAATAATTAAGAACAGGAAAGGCAACTTGGAACTGGATCTCTGCAAAAGTAGGAGACTTACCTATCCATCTGGTTCAATTTGTGCCAGCCATACCAATTAGTACTAATACTTACAAGAAATTTTCTATAGTAAGTAAAACTTAAGCTATATTACCCTGACCAACTTACTAAATTTCAGAAATCATCTTTGATATTCACACCACAGCAGGGCTTACATGAGAGGAAAACATAACTCCATATAAATATCTCCCCCCACCTTATTGCAAGCTTGGGTCAGATAACACAGTACAAGGCACTAGTTAGGGGGAAGCATTTAGCAGGGTTTCTCAAAGGCAACGTATGTATCACATACCTAAGAACTGCCTGGAGTAATTGTTAAAAATGCAAATTCCTGGACCCTGCCACAGAACAACTGATTCAAAAATCTCTATGGTAGGTCTGAAAATCAGATTTTTTAATTTACAAATATACCACGAGATTCTCATGCAGCTGAAATTTGAAACCGCAATTATTGCAGGAGTCTTAGTGCCACAAAATTCAAGCAAAGGCAAGGACTCTCATTCTCAGAGGCAGAAGCATGAAAAGGTTACTTTGGAAGCCACAGACTGAAATTGGAGAACAAGAAAGCAAGCCTTGTAAATACAAGTTTGCAGGGGCTGAGAATCAAGGAGTTCAGATGTCTCAAGACAAGTAAGATTCTTCCTAATCTGCAGAGGTAGAGGCTTGTGATTGTGTGTGAACATTCTTCGATGTGCAATATTATTTTATTACTTTTATAACTCTAATTTTATAATTTTTCTTTTAAATAGAGCATTAAGATAAAGCAATGGGGAGGGGGGTAGAATTGTATTTTGGTGTCTAACTGTAAGAATTGTGTATAACTGCCTATATAAGAGAAATAAAATAAGCAAGATGGGAATTTTATTTTCCTCTAACATAAGAGCTGATAAAACAGCTCCATGACTTCTTCAGGGACCCATGCTTCATCAAGGTCTCTGCTATACCATCCTAATAGTCTGGTTAGGTGCTTATGCTTATATTATGGTTGCTGGAGCTCCAGGCATCATATCCTGTTCCAGCAGGAAGGACCAACTACAAGAATGTACGTACATTAATGTACGTATTAACCGAGTCAGCCCTCTGTTTAAGGCACTTTCCCAAAGCCCTACAAAACAACTTCCAGCTACATTTCACCAGCCAGTTAGTCTCTATTGACTATGCAAAGGAGCCTGTGAAATGTAGCTTTGGCTAGGCACATTGAAATCTTCAGCAAAATTGGGGTTCCAATGCTCAGAAAGGAGAATGGATATTAAGTAGGCACCTGGATGTCCAGATTCTGTCCTATAGTTAATATGGCTGTAAGAAATTCACCTATCTTCCCTAGGCCTGTTTTCTCATGTGTAAAATAGGAACTGACATTTTTCAGAATTGCTATAACATTTAGAGATAACATATGTAAAAGACTTGACACACAGTAGAGATTTAATAATTGAAACAATAACAAAAAAAGATGTAACTTCTAAAATATATTTGTGTACTTATTGAACACTGCTGTAGAAAAGTTAATTATCTGATCATGTATAATACCATCAAATACTGGAATCACATCACACCACCTTGCCAGTGTAGCTCACTACTTCATTCTATCTCATTCCATTATCTCCATCCTACCCTCTGCAGAAGATTAAGAGTTAACAGACTCTTACAAGGTTAGTCAACTGCTACAGAAAATTAAGTACCCAGGAATAATGGAAAAGACTAATAATGAAGGGATCCACAGAGCATATGTGATGGATAATCCAAATCCATATAATCCTTTACTCTCCACCAAAACACTGGCCTCTTTAGCCCAAAAGACATTTTGTCTTAAAGACATACCCAATTTTCTTCCTTAAAAATGGCAAGTCCAGTAATTTCTTTTCCTTTGAGTAACAACCATGCTTTATCAGGATTTCCACCAATGTGCTCTTAACCAGTGTCCCCAGGTCTGTTTGCATACCCTTCTAAAGCACTCTCTATACACCAATCAGACTGCTTTTTTAAAAATGCAAATCCTATCTTGTCACATGTCTGCCTGAAACCTTCTGTGACTTCCTAATGGAATTTAGATTAAAGACAAAATCATTAACATTACCCAGAGGACCATGCATGACCTTGCCTCTACCTACCTCTTCAGTTCCTTTCTAGGTCACCTGGCCCCCTTTGGGAACCTGATGGAGTTAGAAGGGAAGAGGTCTAGTAAACAATGTTCCTCTACACTATACAATTTCTAAACCAACAATTTAGGCAAAGGAGCAAGGTAAACGAGAGACATTTTTTTTTTTTTTTTTTTTTTGGCGGTACACGGGCCTCTCACTGTTGTGGCCTCTCCCATTGCGGAGCACAGGCTCCAGACGCACAGGCTCAGTGGCCATGGCTCACGGGCCTAGCCGCTCCGCGGCATGTGGGATCTTTCTGGACCAGGGCACGAACCCGTGTCCCCTGCATCGGCAAGCGGACTCTCAACCACTGCGCCACCAGGGAAGCCCGAGAGACATTTTTAAAAATCTCTAACACATATTACATTGGTATGGAAGGATATAGCCTTAAAATAAAGTTCTGAATTATTTATTTATTATTTATTTATTTATTTATTTTTGGCTGTGTTGGGTCTTCGTTGCTGTGCGTAGACCTCTAGTTGCAGTGAGCTGGGGCTACTATTCACAGTGTGCAGGCTTCTCATTGTGGTGGCTTCTCTTGTTGCGGTGTACGGACTCCAGGTGTACAGGCTTCAGTAGTTGTGGCACGCAGGCTCTAGAGCACAGGCTCAGTAGTTGTGGTGCATGGGCTTAGTTGCTCCACGGCATGTGGGATCTTCCTGGACCAGGGCTCGAACCTGTGACTCCTGCACTGGCAGGCGGATTCTTAACCACTGTGCCACCAGGGAAGTCCCAAGTTCTGAATTTTTAATAAATGAATTCCTGAAGCCTAAATCTGAGAATTAGGTTTACCCACCCATACAGGCAGCACCGTATGATTCTCTTCACGCCCATGGGCAGAGCCTCAGCTGCTAAGTTTAACTCCTGATCTGCAGATCAGCAGAGCCTGTGTTATCCTGCAACACGAAACGACCCCAAAATGTCAGTGGCTTGAAGCCACAAAGGCATATTTCTTGCTCATTTAACATGTCCATCACAGGTCAGAAGAGACTCTGCTCTATGTTCTGGTCCTCTCTCTGGGGCCCAAACTGAAGAAGCAACTACCATCTCAGATGCTGCTGGTTGCTACTGTAGAAAGATAAGACAGGGTTCTGGAAAGTCTCTCTTTTTCTGGCAATCACATGCTCTGCTCCAAAAGTGAATCACACGACTGTCAATCCCAACCCAGTGGCCAAAACTGATAATATGGCCCCATCAATAAATTTAGCCTTCCATATGTCCAGAGAAGAGTACTGGATGTTGGTGAGCAGAAACAACGAGCACCTCTACGGCCAACTGTGGACAAGAGCTCTGTGTCAGTAAGCAGCCTCCTAAGAGACATGAAAATGGAGGTGTTAGGCTACATATACCAAAAGTTGTCACTCAGAGTTTCACATAGATAGATAATGCTACTTTAAGAAAAATCCTTCCTCATGGAAACCAGGTGAATGGGGAAGAGGTATTATTCCTGACAAGATCCATTGTGAAAATCTAAAATTTGAGTTCAACTAAGATTAAAAATTAAGCACAGTTTGAAGTTAGGTATTCTGAGAATGTGGGCAGCCCCACATGGAGAAACACATTGTACAGAGATTGCTGAGTATGTAGGAGGCCACCAAAGTGGATCCTAGAAATTATAGGGTAGGATCATCAATCCTTAAGAAATAAAGAGAGAATTCAATTTTTATAGAGCTTTTGCCATAGTTTCCCAAAAGAGAGGCCCTGGACAACTAATAGTACAGCATGTTTATGCAATATGGTGTTTTCTTTGATAAGCTTTTTATTGGAATATTATGTACATAAACAAAGTATACAAACCATAAATGTACAGCCTGATATATTTTCACAAAAATGGACACATCTGGGTGACCAAGTACCAGATTAAGAATCAGAACACAACTATCACTTCAAAGGGTCCCTTGTGTTCCTTTTGGTCACTAACACCACCTCCCAAACTAGCCTATAGACAGCAATTATGCTGTTGGGAAGGAGAGTAGGCGTGGAAGGGTGGGTAAAGAGGAAATTTCACATCTTGCCATGTGTTATTTGAATTTTGCACAAAGAACATAATTATATATAAACTTTAAAATTAAAAAAAATTAAACCCTCCTATCTCGAGCCAGTAATTCCCCTTGATAATCCTGTATTATCAGGTTCCATTCAGGTGCAGTGGTTATGAGCACAGCCTCTGGAGTAACACAGAAATGATTCGAAGTCATGTCTTACCAATCCGGAGCAGCTTCTGGAACTTGGTCAAGTTACTCAAACTCTCAAAGCCTGAGTCCCATCATCTATAAAATTATGATAATAACTAATTCATAAAGGATTAAATGAGGTAGTATTTGTAAAGTACTTAATATATTATCTGAAACATACTAAGGGCTCTATAAATTGTATCTGTTATTTTTATGTACAATAAAAATATCAGGTAACTGGCCTTTGTGAAGAATATACCCTATTTACATCATTGAATTAAAACATAGTTATTGGGCTTCCCTGGTGGCGCAGTGGTTGAGAGTCTGCCTCCTGATGCAGGGGACACAGGTTCGTGCCCCTGTCCAGGAAGATCCCACATGTCGCGGAGCGGCTGGGCCCGTGAGCCATGGCCGCTGAGCCTGTGCATCCGGAAGCCTGTGCTCTGCAACGGGAGAGGCCACAACAGTGAGAGGCCCACGTATTGCAAAAAAAATAATAAAATAAATAAATAAATAAAACATAGTTATTATCTTTTTACTTTGAATAGTTGAAAATAATGAGTATTATTCATCATTCACAAAGTCTGAGAAACAGAGAACTAGCTAACAGTATCTTAGAAATCCTCATATTCATTCGTTTGTTTGCTTACACAAATAAATAAACTAAAATCAAGATAGTCAGTGATTTATTTATACTCACACCACTGGTTAGCAAAAAAGCCAAGAACCAGATTTCAATTTCTCTGACTTCCAGTCCAGTACTGTCCCCACTATACCATGATCCATTCACTCAGCCATACCCTAATAGAGCTAACAGTTATTGAGTGCCTTATAAGTACATGCCAGCAAAATTCAGACCAAAATGCCTATCCTAGGAAAAGGTGGAAAAACACTTTCCATTAGATCAGGCTGACTTCCATTTATTCTATCAACAGCATCTGTGCTTCCTGGAAGGGAATGCAAGGAGATTACCTATGTATTAGATGACTGCTAATATGAGGTATTAAAAATTAATTCCATTTCTGAATATACTGAACAAGAGGAGATCTTATGAGCCATTTGCTGCTGAGTCCTCTGTTGTCCTCGTTGCTTATATTTATGCTAATGAAAAATCAGCCCTCAGGGCTCCAGAAATCTTTCATTCTTCTCCCCTCCTCATACACCCAAGCTAGAGAAAGGGACTGAGACTAAAATTAGAGAGCTGTGAATTCAAGTCAATGGACTAGTGTAAGGAGACAAATTGGGGGCCTGAGGAAGGAAAAAATGGAGCAGGTGCCATAGAAGAATTTCCTGAAGTACTGATGGCTTTGGTTTGGGAGTGGGAACTTGTGATTTAGTAGAAAAGAGCTTTGAACTTGGGTTTGAATCTTGACTTCTTGGTTTTGAATCCTACTCTCAATGCAGTAGCCTTGTGTTAATGTCTTCTTTTGCTTGGCATTCATTTCCTCATCCCTAGAGCATAGCACCTCCTATAAATGATCTGTGAAACTGTAGTATAATTTTCAGCAGGTATAAGATGAAAAGATTTCAAACTATTTAAAACATAAAGAAAGCCCTAATGTTTCAGCCATTCAACATACTACACCACTAAATCAGTCTCATAATTATTACTTCTGTTGTTCTCTTTTAAATCTTATGACAAATTGGAGAAAACTGCTCTTCCTTTAAAAATATTTAAGATTGAAAAGAGTATATTTTCTGTATTTTTTTAATAAACAGAAAGGAATACTGCGACCAGCAAAGGGGATATATTAGAGGTGCATACATTGGCAGATCAAAGAAATATTAATATTTCATACATAGGAATAAACATAAGGGATTTGAAAAACAAAATTTTTCTTAACCCCTACATGCATTTTATCAAATGGCCATATATTCTGTATTCTTTCAAAAGCATAACACCAGAGACAGCATCAATAATTCCAAATACCTACTTTGTTAATAGGTCATTTTTTCCTTAAACAGGCAATTACGCTGTACATAAGGGATGTATTCCTTATGTATACATTCACAGTACATACTCTCAAAAGTGAAACACTATAGAAAACACATAAAAATCATTCTCAAAACAAACTCTGATTTCCATCTTAATAGTCTGGCAAATTTATAAGAGTAGCATTTCAAGGAATCTTATTCAACAAAGCATTAAAAACTTGGCGGTTAATGACTGTAAAGGTTTAGTTAATCTTTAATATAAAATTCCCTTTTTTCTTTTATATTTTTCACAGTGAGCAGTTATGTTGGGTTATCTCATACAAAGAATAATAGATTAAGGAATTCTTTCTAAAGTAATTTTTAACCATTCTTATTGTGAAATACCATTCTCACAAAAAGTACACTAAGCACAAATACACAGTATGGTGAATAAATACAAAGCAAACACCCATGTATCTACTACCTAGGTCAAGATATGGGGTGCTGATGGCCTTGTAGATGTCCCCTGTGAGTTTTTTCTTGAAATTACCTCTCTTTATCCATTGTTGATAACCACTACCATGACTTCTATTACACATTTTTTTCTTTTTCTTTATACTACTATTGCCAATGTATTTATCTCTAAAAATATAGTTTACTTGTGTCTGTTTTGATTAGGATGTATTATTTTGTGATATTTGGTTTGTTTCCAGTTTGGGGATATCACAAGCAATTCTGCTCTGAATATTCTTATAATGTACCCTGGTACAAATGTGTACAAGTTTCTCTAGGTATTAAGAACTGTGGAGGGTCTGAGATTATACCCCGCCTGCAAGCTAACAAGTCAACCTACCAAAATTTCATGAATGTTGGTAGAAGACATGAGATTCCTGGGTCAGAAGCAGAGGGCAATGTACCACTCACGGCAACTGTAGTAGCCAGAGAGTCAGTATTTGTACTGGTTCCCTGAACATCAATTCCCACAAAGTGACACAAAGAGGGCCAGATGGATGCTTATAAATACAGTGGGCTGTGTTGCAAAAGCTCAGGGACCCAATTTTTTTATAATGGACAATAAGCCTGACCAACCTTTGCTCCAGTAGCAACACTATATCTATCTTCCAAGTCTATGTTCTGCACAAATATTCTGGAAAACATAGAAAAAAAGGCAGTTAGGGCCTTTGTCTAAAAGATGTACAGAAATGTAAGAAACCCATGGAAAACTGTCTCCAAACATTAGTTAAATACCATTTTTATCAGAAAATTAACCTTATCGATTTTTCTTCTTCTTTAATTAAAAAAAATTCCTATTGAGGTACTTAAGAGTTTGTGAAGATATTGAGATTTCCATTTATAAGCATACTTAAAAATGTGAAATGAATTATTAGAGGTGAAATTATTTTAAATTTTATTTTAAAAGGTCTAAATGGCATGGCTTAAAGATACTTCAGAGTGAAATGTTTGGTTTGTTTTCTTACTTTATAGCTGGGAAAAGTAAAATTCTCCACAAACCATTCTTTACTTCCTAAAATTCTTAAGGAAAATTTTAACTCCATTCTTTCATTCTCTAATCTATTTTACGTAATATTTAATCACTATACATGCAACTGTAAATACATTAGTGGTTTGCACAGGGGATAAACATGAGTCATCACACATAGGGAGGAAATACTAAACTTTGATCATTACTGAAATCCATCCCCAACACCAAGGTAAGCCTCTGCTGACTACAGTGGGATGCCATCATGACCCCCTGCATATCACGTTAACTCTAATTTCTCCCTTATCTCAGCCCCACGGCATAGCCATGTCAGAGAATTTGTCCTTAAAATGGATTTTATTAAGTCATAGCCTTGCTCAAGCTCCTGTGGAATTCAGCAAGTGCTACAAATCAGGTTGTGTTTTTCCAAGAGCCATTTTTTTTTAATATTTACCAGCTGTATTAAGCATGTCTTTTTATTCTTATGCTTTAACATCTTGGTGCTTTGCTGACCCTCGTAGAGACTGCCCCTCCCAGGGTTAGCTAATTCCTAGAGATAGCAGACAATTTACTGGGGAGTGTGCCTTTCAAATGCAAACCAAGCAATCCAAACCAATCGAAACCAATCCATATCCCACAACTACCTCCTCTCTCTAGCTCTTATACTCAGGGCCACTATCCATCTACTCCAGGGCTGGGATAGCCTCTTTGTCCCAGAGCACACCCAAATTACTCAAACTAGCCAATCCTAAACCTGCTTACCCTGCCTCACCATTTCCCTCCCTCAGAAACTACAATAAAGGCTTTTGCCCACATTGCCTTCCTTTCCCTTTGCCTCCTGACCAGCTCTATTATTTTGCCAAGTGGCCCTACACAGAGCACCATGCTTCATATTTCTAGGGGTCTGTGAGTATAAAAACTTCTTCCTTCATGACAGTCATTTCTGTGTCTGTGTATCTTACTATGCCTGATTAAAACAAGTCTCAGGTACATTTTAAAACACCAGCACACTTCTTATGCTCATCAACTCTAACTGCACTCCACCCACACTATCATATTTTTATAGTCATCAAGAGGTCTCACTGTTTCTACTTATATTCTCATGTTGGTTTAGAAATAATGAAGGAAAATGGAGAGCATGGCTCTTTCCAAAGCTGAAACTCTCCTATAATTAATTTCTCAGGGATTTTGAAGATGTTGTCTAGGGAAGAGTTCTTGAGAGATGAGTAAGCCAGCAACAGCATGTCTTTTTTGCCGTGAGCCCGGTAAGGGTGATTCAGGTTTCATACCAAAATCGAGCAGGACCCTGTGGATCTCTTGGGCACAGAAGCCTTTCTGTGTCCCCCATTCCTTGCTTGTACGGAACAGACTCCAGCCTCCATGACATTTCCTGAGTTCCAAAGGGCAGATTCAAACAGTTGCTAATCAGGGAAGAGAGGGGATGCAGAGACAAGGGAGGAGAAGCCAAGAAACAACAGCGCAGCCTTGGGGCAGGGTCCTGGTTCCACCTCAAGGGATATACATATCAATATTTTTTGAGCTCTTTATAGAACTAAACCCCCCCAATAAATGGAAGATATCAGCATTCTTCATTCCAGAGAAGACCACCTAAGGCCAGATTAAGAGGAGCCAGAGAAGCTCATCAAGAGGTTACCTGCAGCCAGATTAAAGAAGTACAGGCCCTGCGCACACCCTAATCTTATCAACAACCCCACCCTTGAACTACTGCTATAAAATTCCTCACCAAATCCTCCTGGTTTGGGACACACAGTTTTCAGGGCAGGAGCCTGCTGTGTCCCCCTTTGCCTGTCAAAGCAATAAAGCTATTCTTTTCTACTTCACCCAAAACTCTGTCTCTGAGATTCAATTCAGCACCAGTGCACAGAGGCCAGTTTTTGGCATCAACACCTAAGAAAATGCATCCCAACATGCATTTTGAGCTAAAACTGGAGAGCCCCACTTGGAACAAAAAGAACCTGCTACATCTAGCATGTAGGTGAAACCCCCGTTGTGAAGAATCTTAAGAGAGTGTTACAACTTGAATGGGCTTATCTCCTATTATAAAATTTCTTTAAGGAGATACTGACTCAGATTTATTACAGAGCCAGATTCAGTACTGAGAACTTGGGAGGAAATCCAACCAGAGGCTGATAAACAGTTATCTCCCAAATTAAAAATGAACAAGAAGAAATCTGAGACCTAAGGAAGAGTGCTGGCCATAGCTATGGTTGGGTTACCATATGAATTAAAATGCACCAGGAAAAAAAGGGGAAATGCTCCAGAATGAGGAGAAGGAGGACAGAAGATTTTCACTGTACTCTCCTCCCAACCTCTCAGAGTGTTAATAAGAAACGCAACCCACTGATCTGAAAAGCAACCCCTTCCAGATCAGTGAATGTGCTCCTACGTTGGCTCCACAGAAGAACACTTTTACAAAAGTCTGTTACTGTAAATGAAACTAGGACATTCGTTTACCCAACAAGGGTAAGGCAGAGAAAGGACTACATAGGATAGATAGAGAAGCACTTATTACCTTTAACCAAATCTGAGGGTGAACTGGGAATCTGGTCTAGGAGCAAAACAAGACAAACAGGAGAAGAGCAGAAGGGCGGTCAGGCACTTGCTGAATCACAAGGTAAAATGACTTTAAAACATTGTGGAGACAATGATTGTCTTTCTAGTGTGAGATCACAGACTCAAAGGTAATAAACTGAGTTTGGAAAAAAAAAAAGGACAATAACTTGTTCAAAAACAACAGTCTCGGGCTTCCCTGGTGGCGCAGTGGTTGAGAGTCCGCCTGCTGATGCAGGGGTCACGGGTTCGTGCCCCGGTCCGGGAAGATCCCACATGCCGCAGAGCGGCTGGGCCCGTGAGCCATGGCCGCTGAGCCTGCGCGTCCGGAGCCTGTGCTCCGCAACGGGAGAGGCCACAACAGTGAGAGGCCCACGTAACAAAAAAAAAAAAAAAAAACAACAGTCTCAAGCCTGCAGGATAGGCTCCCAGTCAAAGGCTTCAGTGCTTTCTGTCAAAGGCCCCAATGCTTTCAGTTGCCAGACACCATCAAAAGATCAAAGAGCAAGGAGAGGAAAATGAATGCTATGAGTAACTGGGAGCCTACATGCATAACAAAATAAAAATGTAAACACTGCATTTAATTTGACTTTCCTTGTCAGTGAGGCAATTGTTTCTTCTGGATAAAATACGTCATGACCTTGAAGTTCTATGATCTGTACAAATGATATTGAGAGCTGATGGCATTAAAACTCAGTAGTATACAGAGATTTCAGAGCCTCAGCAATAAGTCTCCAAATATATCATGTTCATTTTCTGCCTCAGCACATTCACTTGTTTTCCTCTTTACTATATCCTCTCATCTGCCCCTCTCCAAAATCAACCTTCACTTTCTTCCACTTTCTCTTTGAAGCTGTTGTATTTTTTGCCTTTATTGATACCTCCTAATTTTTAAATTCTATCAGTTAGTACCATAGAGATTACCACCTGTCTTCTAATTGTTCCATGTGTGCTAACTGCAATTTCTCAAGTAGCTTATCAAGTCTTTGAGGAAAGGTATCATATCTTCCCCTACCCCCTTTTAATTCCCAGACCACCTGGAATAGCACTAAGGCACAAAGTAAGCTCTCCATTAAAAAATTGTTTTTAGAGGCTCCTAAATGATGCCTTAACCAACAATATTTTTTTAACCTTA
Organism: Monodon monoceros; assembly: GCF_005190385.1. NCBI lineage: Eukaryota > Metazoa > Chordata > Mammalia > Artiodactyla > Monodontidae > Monodon > Monodon monoceros. Next base: position 42,682,076 of record NW_021703767.1, on the reverse strand, counting down.
AAATGGGATAGTAGAGTAGGATGAAAATAAAGCGTCACTAATCAAAAGAAGTATTATTAAGAGACTAGTTCAAAAAATTCAGTTCAATATTCAGAATTTTCCTGATTTGGTATGGGCAAACATTGAAAATATAATACAATTCCCCCATTAAAGAGCTGTTCTTATGTGGAATTAAAGTATATAGTGGTTAAGATGAGAATTCTGGAGTCAGAATAACTTGGAGCCACCCCATCATTTAATAAGCTGGTGCTATTTGGTATAGTCACATAACTATACTGGAGCCAGGTTCCTCATTTGTAAAATGAGCGTAGTAATGGTACTCACCTTGAAATATGATGTCGGGGCTAAATGAAAAAATATATGTAAAAAATCTTAGCATAGTGTTTGGCACATAGTAAATGCTCAATACTTGTTAGCTAGTTGGTACCTTTATTCACCTACCAAACATCCCAATTATATCTGTGGGATACTTACAAATTCTAATCAACATCAGAGACACTGGCTCAGTATTAAAATTATAAGATTATTAGATAAAATTACACCTTCAGTTTGGTTTATGTTTGGAATAAAATGTAAAAAAAAAACCCCATCTTAATATGGCTCTTCATTGTCAGGTAAAAGTCAGTATTTATTTAGCATTCACCGTGAGCATACAGAGGTGATTCAAATAAAGTTTTGGATACATATGATAAGTGAGACATCACACTAGGCACTGTATGGATAGAAAGAAAAAAATTAATAAGATATAATTTCTGAATTTATAAAAGGCAATAATCTTCAGAGACAGAGAAGCCAAGAAGAGTTGTATACTAACGCTTCTGTTTTCACTTAGTATCTTTCTTCAGATGACAAAGATATAAAGGAAAACATGGGACTTGCCCAATGAACTTCAGAAGACAATCAGGTGGGAAAGTCAAGCCATAAATTAAACAATTTTTAAAAGTATTTATTTCAGTACATAAAGAAGGGTTCAAATGAGTGATACAAAAAGTAAGTCAGTGGGAACAATCAAAGATTTAGAGGTAGTAGCAGTGATGTGCTGGTTTAAAACTGGTTCTGGTTGGGGAGGGGTACTATTTGCCAATCACTATTGTGTAAATATTCCCACCATGGCTGATTTCAGACCACTAATGAGATGTCACTGAACACAGAGTTGAGAAGAAATGAGAACACTTGATTCAGGCTCCAGCACACCAATGTCGGAATTTGAAAGGAACTTTGAAAGACTGGCTGAAATGAAAAAAATGTTAGAGAGTAGAAGTTCCAAGGACAGAGGTATAGCTGGAATAAAGCCTCTGAAGTATTAAGGGAGATGGTGTGAGGTCAGTGTGATTAGAGTATAAATAGTGAGTTTGGAAAAGTGGATTTGGACATTTGGCAATTTCAAGTAGAGTAGACTAAAGGGTCTAAACTTCATTCAGTAGCAAGTGAGGATTCACCAAAGATTCATGAAGAGACAGCTGACCTCATGATAGTAATTCTGTAAGAGGAGTGATTGGTCTGTTGTATTCTCTATCAGAAAAGGGAATGACTGGAGACTTGGAGACCAGGTATAAGATGAGAGCAGCAGGACTACAGTGCAGCACTGAGAGTCAAGACGCAGAGAGAATTGGAAGCAACATTGTACGGGGAAATCTGATGGCATCTGAAGACTCCTTTGATATGGAGGATAAAGAAGAGTAAAAAGGGAGCAATGACTAAAGCTTTCACTTCTGGGTTTAGAGTGGAATTATCATCTTGTTGAACAACTTAGAGAAACAATGGAGCAGAAGCTAGTGGATGGGGGCAGCCAATAACCTCAGCTTTAGACATACCCATTTTAGATCCCAGTAATGTTTACCCTATCCCCGCCCTTCAGAATTCCATGGGACACAGAGATCGAGGGCCCCCATCCCACTTACTTGCCCTGTCATTCTCAAAGCCCAAACCCAACACTGGAATTCTCTCCAATTAAATGACACATCAGAGACCTTAAATTCTTTTTCTTGTTGGAATCATCTAATTCCCTTCCTTCCCTGTTATCCTTTTTCATCTCCGCCCTCTCCATCCACTTACTCTCTTTCCATTCAATTCTGAGGATCATTCTTTTATAGCAAATATTCTCATTTTAAATAAAAATTCTTATTTTTTAATACATTCCTGTGCTAAAAAAGTGTTATAGTGTTATACTTTGTATTTTGAATATCTCACTTTATATATACTGGTATATTTATTATTCCATCCATTCTCCCAAAAAATCCTATGAGATAAGTGAGGGTAGCTATAATTAACCTCGTTCTGTGAATAGAGAACCAAGGCATAAGAGATAATTAACATAATCAAGTAACTGATTCAGAGGCAATCACTGATTTAGAAGTTCCTTCTCAATATCCTACCTGATAAATAAAATGTTGCTTCTAACCTTTCAATTTCCTGAAAAGAAAGATGCTAAACAAATTTTTTTTTGCTATGTATAGTAATTCTATCTCAAAACAATATAAGGTAAAACCTAAACTAGAATTAAGAATAAATGCCTCCTAATCAAAATTCCATTGCCTTTTTCCATTGACTTGTTTTCTAGGAGTATCTACAACAACCAGAGATGAAGACTACTAAACAAAATTCTAAAAGAAGATAATACTAATGCTTTTTGATCTTTTGTGGCATAACTTACTATTCAAAGAAGACAAATTAAAAACACTTAGTTTTCATTACCATCTCTAGCCTAGATGTAAAAACCTTACAATTTTTAGTATATCTCTATAAGCAATAGAATGTATTTAAATACAAATAATAGGATATAAAGATGGAAACTATGCAAGGCAGTTTCAGGTCCAAAAGGTGCTTACTCTGTATCTCAAAGTGCAGTCTCCTCACGTCTCAGATCCTTAGCAAAAGGCATGCAATCAAGCCTCCATTCTGAGCTGTATGCTTCTAACTTATTAATTCTAACAGACAAGATAAGGGGAAAGAAAACCTCTGAAGCATGTAAATGCCATTGTTTTAATGTATAAGTAGTTTTAACCCTGAAGGGTAGCTCACCAAGCATGGAGGAGCTCTTGAAGGCTGAGTGATGTTCTTCAGCTCTTCATTTTAAGTCCAACATAATTATTCTGTGTATGAGCAACTGTTCCTGAAAACACTGGTTTTAAAACTTAGGCCACTTGTTCTCAACATTGGGAGGCAAACCTCTGAGAAGCAATAGGGTTACAAGGTCTGAAGCAAGAGGGATATAAGTACATTAAATGCAGACTGTGATTTAATGAGTGAATAATATTCTGCATTTACAGAATGAGGTTAATTAGAGCTACCTCACTTATATAATTTTTAGGATAATGGACAAAATAATAAATATCCCAACAAAATTAATAGTAAATTTCTAATTATGTATTTTACAATCAACAGGCCTAAAAATTGCAAGATCTATCTTTTTGGCATCTTCAAAATATTTTACTACTATACAAAGATTTTTTTAGACTAAAAAAAAGTCAATATCCATTTCTTAAATCTTAGAGTGAGCAGAGTATTGTACTTCTGGTAGGATTGTTATTATTTAATATCTTTTGATATTCTTATTTTATATATTATGGAAAGTAGTTTTTAATCAGCAAACATGAGAGCCATGTAAGATAAATAAACATGTAAAATATAGAGGGGCAGGTTTATTATCAGGATCCCTCAAATTTGGCTGTTACTGTAAACTAGACTATGTGCTACCTGAAAAATGGGAATACAGCTACTTTACAGTTTCCTTATTCATAGAAGTATTTTTCAACATTTTTATTCTTTACATTAATAGTGAAGTCATATCTATAAAGTGCTTTGTACTCCTTGCAGAACGGAACTGTGTAAATGCAACGCATCACTATTATTATTCTGCAATAAATCCCAGCTAACATAGTAGGTAATTAAGGGAGAGAGCTGGGGAGTAATTAAAAGTAATTGATATCTCACTGTCCTTGCAAGGTGCTGTTTTTGCTGTTCCTCAATACCTTCAAAGTAGTGTCAAGTACAAAAAACAAATAATTCTTACATGAAAGCAGAAATCTGTCAAGTCCCCTTTTTCCAACCAGGACATTCTGAGACACAGTATCACCAACCTCAGAGGGGTTCCCAGTAACTCACAAACCCTGTTGTTAACAAAAAACCAGTAAGAAGCTTCAAGTTGAATGTCCTCTAAGGTCTTTGTGCTTCTCCCATGAGGAGTGACCACTAAAGCATTGACTGGAAATAGTCTGAACACTTAACTGTTTTCTGATTTCTTGGGATGCAGGTATAAGTTGTTTAGTGCTTGAAAACGCATATTTTTAAGGGGCTGAAAAGTTTGTGGGCACTGAGGTCTTCTCACAGAGATTTCTCCTGCCTCTTCACTTGCAGCTGAAGCCTCACTACCTGGTCTTTAAACTTTGAATAAGCCAAGATCATCCCCATTGTCATGAGTTTGTTCATTTTTCAACTAAGATTGGCCTGCCCATTTTTCTCTACTCAAATTTGCCCATCCTTCAAGGCTTACTTTCCCATGATTTCATTTCATTATCAGACAGAGTTCAGATATGTCTTCTTAGGATCATATTTAGAATTTCTTGCTCCAAAACCTTAGTGATTCCTAAGGACACCAGCCACACAATAGCGAACAGTACAGATATTTAGGAAATATTTTCTGACCAAGGTTATGGCATACTTCCAAAAGGAGACTTGAAAACCTTTTGGGATTCTTTCATACTGTTAAGATGTTAAGTCTTGGGGAGGGGGAAGGGTAAGCTGTGACAAAGTGAGAGAGTGGCATAGACATATATACACTACCAAACGTAAAATAGATAGCTAGTGGGAAGCAGCCGCATAGCACAGGGAGATCAGATCGGTGCTTTGTGACCACCTAGAGGGGTGGGATAGGGAGGGTGGGAGGGAGGGAGATGCAAGAAGGAAGAGATATGGGAACATATGTATATGTATAACTGATTCACTGTGTTATAAAGCAGAAGCTAACACACCAGTGTAAAGCAATTATACTCCAATAAAGATGTTAAAAAAAAAAAGATGTTAAGTCTTTAGCAATCCACATGAAATCACGCTGCAGTAAGGCATTATGTGGGGCAAAATTGACCAGTGCCAGTACCCTGTTATGCAGGAGAAGTCTTCTGGTTTGTTTTAGCCTTAGGTAAATTCAGGACCCTAATAAGCAGTACAAAATAGTATTTCTTCTGCCGTGACACTACACCTCCAGGCTGGCTTTAGAACTGTCTCCAGCTACTCTGTCAGCCTACATGTAATGCCTGCATATTAGGATATCAACACAGTTCTTTCTACAATAACCCTTTGGTTTTCTCCCTTCCCTGCTATAGCTCCTTGTGATAGCTACTCCTGAAGATATCATATCAACGAAGCCACCTCCTTCACTAAGACAGCTTCCTGCCCAAGATGCCTCCTGCTGCTGACTATGATGGCTGGCAGAGGCTGCCCTGTCTACAGAGGTGTTTAGACAAGTCAGAATCTTAGGGAGTAGATTTCTGTCCAAATTGAGCTTTTCAAATGGTGGTCAGCTAAGATGGATATAAAGAAAAAAGAAACTTACATTTACAGGACTTGCTATGCCAGGTATTAATGCTGACACATCCCTTTTTCAATTAGTCCTCACAGTTATCTTGTTGAAGACATAGAGACTTGGAAAAGTTAAGTAATTTTACAAAGATCACATTATTTCAGAGCCAGAATTGCAATCAGGTCTGTGTCACTGCAAAGCCGCTCTTTGCACTGAGCACATCTGCATGGTCTGCCGTCCAAGAGTCACAAAGTCCACTGAGTGTGCAGTTGGGTAGGCTCTGAATATTTGCTCTCTGAACTGTTTTTTTCTGTTGGTTGAGTGTAGGGATTTTGGATTTATATGGTGATTATAATCAGACACCTTTTAGAAACTGCAGGTGTATGAATCTGCCCTTCAGGGAACCTGGGACAAAAAGGATAGAATTTCCTCCCAAATATGAATAGAAAGAATAAAAGATAAGGAAGCCATATACTGTGCTCCAGTCTTTAAAGAACACTTCTAGGTCTGTAATTTTATATCAATGGCTGCTATAGATACAGAGGTCTCTGCCACTGTGAGACAGTCCCCTTGCTCAGTAACAGCACCCCTTAAATTGAAGCACCATGAGAGACTCAGCAAATGCATGTCATCAATCAGGGATTCGCTTGCTATTTTCTATGAACTTGACATATCCCTGTTTCCCCATATGCCTTGCCTCTTCCTGCTGCACACTGCCTTCCCACTCTCCCTCCTCCTCTTCATTTATCACCTTCTGTTCCCTCCCCTGCTTCTTCTGTTTTCAATTTAGTGATGTTAAGTGTTTTAAGTGTGAAATAATATGCATAATACTGGGGCTCTTCAGGAGAACAATAGAAATATATATACCATCACTTTGTGCATGTGTGTGTGTTTGTGTGTGTGTGTGCGCGTGCATGTGACTATGGTGTATGACCCAAAATAATAATATTCACAATAATTTAGTAGAAGGCCTGAAATAAATGTGGGATGGGTGAGTTAAGGTGTTAATAAAAACATGAAGTATTTCTCAGGGCACTCTAACTGTCCTTCTTTGGACCTTGATATCCACTGCTATCCATGTATCACCACGAAAGCACTGGCAAATGTAAGAAGCTCTGATAATTATTTTGCAGAGTAATGTAAAGGTCTGTATGGCTCTGAATGCTTTGAATATATCAGCATGGCAACGTAGCATCTACTTGGTAGATGTAGAAAGGATGTAGATAAATAAGAGCATTATACATTTTCCCATGTTAAAGAAACTCAAAGCACGGTATAGATGACAACCAAATTTATAGACAGAGATCTCAAGCTAAGTAGTGTCATTTGTACAAGTAGTTTTTAAAAACTGGTGATCTCTGAGACAGTATTCATAGCACAGTGATACCTGGATTAACACAAATCTCCCTGAATCAAAGGTTCAAGTATGGACATGCTTGGGATAACTGTTGTTGTCCTTAGCACAAGGTCACTAGAAGTAACAAATGAGGCAAATAAGACAGTGATGATTTTTTCAAGCAGATCAGTATGGATCTGGGTGACACAAAGGCACATTCTTGGGTGCTAAAGAAGGGCCCAGTCACCAAGGAGTTAGGGAGCTGGGGGAAGGTGGGTGCTGCTGGGTTTGATCTTGTTTTGCTTCTGTAGGGAGCAAAATTTGCCACCTCAAAATGTGTATATGTGGTATGAGGATCATTTGGGACTAGGTATTTTTGAGAAACGGAAGATCCAGAAAGTTGTTCTTTTTACCTCCCCTTTAACTGCCTAAAAGAATTTATACAGGGAGGCTGTACCAGGAAGAGAGCTATTACCAAAATTAACTTCTTTTTACATCAGAAAGACTTCTCTACATGGTATGGCAAACATTTGTTTAGCAAACCTTTGCTCTTCCCATCTCCCCTTGAGTGAAGTGTCTTCCTCTCATTTGAAGCCCCAGCTCCCCATGTCCTTCTCCTTAGCTCAGAATAGCACAGAGGTGTCAATTGCTTGACTGGTTTTGGATCTCACATTCTTATGGGGGCCACGAATGTATGTAATTAATTTTTCTCCTGTTAATCTGTCTTATGTTAATTTGATTATTAGAACAGCCAAAGAGGGGACTTCCCTGGTGTCCAGGGATAAAGAATCCTCCTTTCAATGCAGGGGATATGGGTTTGATCCCTGGTCAGGGAACTAAGATCCCACATGCCGCGGGGCAACTAAGCCCACGCAGCACAACTACTGAGCTCGCACCCCTGGAGCCCACGTGCCACAACTAGAGAGAGAAAACCTACACTCCACAACTAGAGAGAAACTCGTGCACCGCAACAAAGAGCCCACGCCACAACAAGAGATCCCACATGCCACAACTAAGACCCAACACAGCCAAAAAAAAAAGATAAAGAAAATAGAACAGCCAAAGAAACTAGAAGGGTAGGGGGAAATTATTCCTCCTCTACACTTCCAAGAGAAACTGGACCATCTAACATCTAAGGATTGGGAATACATAAGCAGAAAAGGAGAAATGCACAAGGACAAAAATTCCTTCCCAAGATAATTACAGGAAGGGATCTATCTGCTGAAAATTTCCCAGTTCTTCCTATATTACCTAGGAGCAGAACTAGTAGTAGAGAGGTATTTAGCAAGAAATGACTGCAAGTCAATGTGGCAAATGCTGTACTGCAGGTGTATAGAAAACTGTTACGGTGGTAAAAGAGAGAATCCGTTCTTTGAGAAGAGAGGATTTTAGTGAAGGTTCCAGAAAAGAGATTATGTTAAGAGTAGATGATAAATCATCAGTTGAAGTTTGGGCAGAATGACAGGGTAGAAACTTCAGATGGTGAAAAAAGCATATGCAAAGACAAGCAGGGCATTTAGGAATGATAAGGAAGTCAGCAATGAGTAGGACAGGGTGTATTATGGGGACAGCTTAGGATACAGTTTTGAAATGTATGATAGGGTTAAATACTGAAGTATTTTGTAAGCCAATCTATAGAGTTTGGACTTGGAACTAATGTTAAGCAGAAGTGTGACATGTTGAAATTTTTATTTTAAAAGGTAAGTTGGAAAACAATATAAATCATGATGGTGAGATTTTGGATAACCAATGAAACTACTGAATAAATACTGAGGAGTCATTCAAGAGACCATAATAATCTAACTTGTATTGGAAGTATAGAAAGAAAAAAACTGATTGAAGAGAAAGTGAGGAGGTGGAGATCCTGGGTGGACAGATTAGATATAGAGTGTCAGGGAGAGAGAAGAGACAAGTAGGACATTAAGATTTCTCTGCTTGAAGGACAACGTAGATAATGATGCTTTTGACCAAGGCAGAAAATACAGCTCAAATGTCAATTGTTTCAATAGCCTTCCATGTGATAGCAACAGATCCTCAGCTTCCTCCTCAAAGTTTTTTTTTGTTTCTTTGTTTTTTTGTTTTTTTAATGTTCCCAAAGCCAGTAAGTCAGCTAGAGTCATTACAAACCACCACCCATGTTCTTTCTCTCTTGCTTGGGCTCCCACTCAGCCACATGTGCTACCTGCAAAGTAACGGAACAACTTCCTCATCTGCCACGAGAAAGTACCTTGTCAATGACCATATCAAAGATACTCTGTCTGAATTACTCTAAGGTTTCCATGTTTACAACCTACAGAATGGCACTGAGTTCCATGCCAAGTCAGAACATTGGGCAAAAGTGGGCTCACCCACTAGAATTTCTCCTCCATTAGAATGTATGCTCTATCAGTGAAGAGATTTTTATGTTTCATTTACTGTAGTATCTTCTGTAACTATAATAGTGCCTGGCACATAACAGGTGCTCAATATATTTTAATTAAATTTTTATTTTAAGATAATTTTAGCCTCACATGCAGTTGTAAGAAATAATACAGAGAGATCCTGTGTACCCTTTAGCAATCTCCCCTAATGGTAACATCTTGAAAAACTATAGTGCAATATCACAACCAGTACATGGACATTAAAGCAATCACAACACAGAACATTTCTGTCACCACCAAGATCCCCCATGTTGCCCTTTCATAGCATACCCACTTCCCTCCAAAGGGAAGTTGCTCCAAATATTGCTATCAAACGAGACCTATGGAAGCAACTGTAAAAGACTGGAGATAATCTAGAAGAATTCTATTCTCAGGTTGCTTCACAATTAATTTAACTTTTACTCCACTTTAAAGAAACTTAAATGTGACAAATTGAGGCTGTGATTTAAAGGGAAAAAAGACAAAAAGAAATTCTAATCAGTGCAAATAATTAGATACTGGTCTTAAATCAAAAGACTGACAAATCATTTTTGTGTACAGTATATTTATTTAGGTTAAAATAGAAAGCAAGGTGTTTATACTTTTTTAAGATTTTTATTCTGTATTTTAGAAAACTTTTTGATTAAGCCACTACAGGTCCCAACCATCTTGAACAAAATGTCTTCTACCTAGGTCCAGCACTCTGGTTATGTCTTTCACTCTCAAAATGGGGCTCAAATTCAGTCTAAGGGAACTGGAGGGGGACAAATGCCCTCTACCCTGTTTCATTTTTCTTCTTTTCAGTCTTTCCTCTCATCCCAAGTTTTTTTTTCTCCTCTTCCAATTACAAATAAAAAACTCCATGAATATGACTTAAAATATTGATATGAAATGTTGAGGGGGAGGGAGAAGAAAGGTCACCACCTTTAAGCAGCAGCAAGCCACAAATGCTATCTAATTTAAAAAGAAAGAAATTAAAGCAAAAGGAAGTTTAAGGGAACAGGCAATCAGAAAATGGGTTAGAGATTGATGATGCTATGTTCCAAGCCTCATGTCTGTCCTCCACAGTTACAAACTTGGTCATGGGACTCTCCTGCTCAGTTCCCCACTGCCTAAAGACAATGTTAAAGTTGTTCACGTGGCTTACTGAGCTCCTCCATTTTCCGATCCGTGGACATTTCTCCAGTCTTTTACCTGCTGTTCCCTGCCATGTACCTCCCTCTCCAGAAACACCAGCTGACACTTTCCTATACCCGCACTAAGCTGCGTCTACGTTCAGAGCTCTGCTGGTGCCGTTCCCTACCCTGACTGCCTCCTCACACTCACCTTTGTCCCCTCACTTCCTGATTACAGCCTGCTTACTCTTTTAATTCTTACTCACTTCACACATTACTTCTTCCACAAAGCTTTCCTGGAAGCCTTTCCTGTCACCAGTTAACTTGAGTCCATTAATCAGTATTCCTTTTCTCCAAGCCACAGAAACCCAACTCAAAGAGCTTAGAAGAATAAAAACAATCTATGTCACTCAAAAACGAATTATAGGAAGAGCATCCCATGGGAAGAGATGTCCATTTTACTGTGAAAAATCTGCATTGTTACACTTAGTACATGGTATTATAATCTGTTTATGCATCTATCTTCCTCAGTCTATTTGCCTGAAGTTATTCATCTTACAATTTCCCAATGTCAAAAACAATGCTCAGTGCAGTAGAAGTTAAACATATTCTTTTTTGTGTAAACTATTTTACACTGTGGTTGGAAATTCAGGAAAGTGGATGTCTAGAGAGAATGTTCTATATATAGGAGATCTTGTTTATAAAGAACTTGGTGAACAGAGTTTTAGAACAAAAGAAAAATTGATGAAGATGGTCTTTAAGGATATATAATGATTCTAGGCTTACATTTGAAACTTGGGGGAAAACAGAGATGCCTTTCTATTGAGAGAAGAGGGAAGAAGGTAAAGTCAGTGATGATGCAAGTGAGATCGGAAGTCAGGAGATGAGTTGAGAGAGCTCGTACCTGCTAGTCTGTCTTTTCTCTCCAAAATAATAATCAATGTGTTTAGTTCATCTGCTTAGGAGGGAGAGGACAGTAATATCTGGAACTGAGGTAGGAGAATTGAAGAAAGTGGCAACTAGCTGAGAAAAATGGGAAGAGTTTCTTTCAAGGGACAAGGAGAAGTGAAGTTGAGGGATTATTTAACACCTGCTTTCCCACAGGCCCCATGCCTCACAATACAGCCAAAACAACACAGCCAGGAAATTCCATGGATGTTGATGCATCATTTTACCCACTGAGTTGACCCTTCCTAGAAAGAAATTCCTTCTATTTAACTCTATATTCATACCTATAATTTCACCTGTCTTTATCTCTTTTCCCTCTCCTATAAATATGCTCAAGTCTTACTCATCCTAAAAAAGAGATGTGTTACTTACAGTCCATTTACTCCCTCATCCATTGCTCTCTGGCTTTGGCTCCACTGCTACTGAAATAGCTTTTGCAAAGCTTTTGGGTCATTATCACCCAGTTACAAAGAACTGTAGCCTTTTTTCCCCCTCACTCTTCCTTCTTTATGACATTTCTGAAAGCTTTTGAGCCCACTGACAATCCCCTGCTTTTGAAACATTCTCATCCTGTGGCTTTGGACATAGCAATCAGAAAACATACTAAACGAGGAGACTGTAGTGGTACAATGCAAAGATTGTGGCCTGAATCCAGGCTATGCAGTTTCCTCACTGAGTGGTGTTAGAGAAGTTATTGGCCTTTCCACACCTCAGTTTATGTAGCTGCAAAGAGATATAATACCCACTTAGTAGTATTGCCTTCATAACTCAATCCTTTAACATCTGAGAAATACTGAACACATAATGCCAGGTATGATCTTGGGTGCTTGGAATCCATTAGTGGGGGGGGGGGAAATGGACAAAAATCCCCACATCACTGAACTGGTAAAGGGATAGGGACAATAAACTATAAATATAATAAATAAGTACATGGCGTAGTATGTTAGAGGGTCACAATGATCCAGAAAAATATAAACCAGGGAAGGGGACTAGAAGAGTCACAGTAGTAGAACGGTTTGCAAGTTTAAATAGGGAGAGTAGGGTCGATCTTATTGAGAAAATGACATTTGAGGAAAAAAAAATGGAGGGGAGGGAATTAATCATGTAGAAATTTGAGTAAAGGGTGTTTCTGGCAGAAGAAACAGACTGTGTAAGGGTTAGTGTGTCTGGAGCCTTATGAAGGAAGAGGTGGACAGTAGATGAGTTCAAAGAGGTAAGGAAGAGTGATGTGTGCTCTTGTGGGCCATTGTGAGGATTTCCACTTTTACTTTGAGTGAAATTGAAAGCCTATGGGGGATTTTGAGCACAGAAGTAACATAATCTCCAATCTGCTTTAACAGGACCACTCTGGCTGATGTGCAGAGAATAGACTACCTGGGGTAAGGACAAAAGCCAGAGACCAGGAAGCTATTGCAACAATCCTGGTGAAAGATGATTGTGGTACGTATCAGAAAGGTGGGGGCAAGTTGCGGTGAAAGTGGTGAGAAGTAGTTGGATTGCACACAGATTTTGAAGGAACAAATGAAAGTATTTTCTGATTGAGTTGGCTGTTAAGAGCAACAGAAAAAAAGTACATCATCCCAATGTTGGGTTGGCCTGAGCAGCTGGAAAGATGAACTTGCCATTTTCTGTGATGCAGAAGACTGGTAGAGGGAATGAACTTCACATCATAAAAATTGTACAGTGAAATATTCCACTGTGTTTTGAATTTGCCTCTTTGATTCTAAGACTGGAAGTAACCATCCCCTTCCTTGTCACATAGCACTGCAGCATTCTTGAAGTAAATTCATACATAGAATTTCATTTGTTTTGATACTTATAACCATTTTTTAGAAAGAAAAAATGTTATTATTTCCCATGGAACAGATGAGATGACCAGGGCTGAGAAAAGCTATGAGATTAACTTAAAGCCCCAATATGGTTAGAATGGATTGTACACTACAACATTGGGTATTTTGTCTCTTTATCTGGGATACTTTACACTTGATCTTAGCCAAAAGGCCGAGAAGCGATTATCTGGGATACTTTAGACCCTATAATACTTCCCAAGAATCAGGGCAGTGCAAGATATCTTCAAGACCATGCAGTTCAAACCCTTCTACATGTTACCTGAAGAAACTAACTCAGAGAGTCCAAGTAACCTGTTCTGTGTTACTCCATTTTGGGTTTGAAATCTTTTTGAAACTCCCAAAAGACTTTAGATTGAGATCCCATTCTGGTATGTTGAATGACTAATGTATTATATTTTTCAATGAGCAAAATGCCCAGTGAGGTAAGGAGGAAAACCAGAAGAGAGCAACGTACTGAAAGCCAAATGAAAAAAGTGTATGAGGAAGGGAGCAATCTACTGCACCAAACGTTGCTATCTGAGTAAAAAGAATAAGTCCCGAGAATTGAATCGGCCATTGGTTTTAGCAGCATGACAATCATGGGGGACCTAGACAAGAGCAGTTTCAGAGCAGTGGTCGTGGGGGGAAAGTCTGACTGGAGAGGTTAAATGTGAAGAGACGAGAAAACTTGGAGGCAGCAAGGAGCTTATTACAAACTGGAGCAGAAAAATGGAGTCAAGAGCAAATATTTCTTCTTTTTAAAAATATTTATTTATTTATTTATGTGGCTATGTTGGGTCTTAGCTGCGGCACGCGGGCTCTTTTAGTTGCAGTACGTGGGCTCTTGGTTGCAGCATGCAGGATCTAGTTCCCTAGCCAGGGATCAAAACCAGGCCCCCTGCATTGGGAGCGCACAGTCTTAACCACTGGACGACCAGGGAAGTCTCAAGAGCAAATATTTCTTTTTCTCCTTTTCTTTTTTTAAGATGTGGGGAAAAGCAGGTTTGCATTTTATTGGGGGCAGCTCAGGAAAGAGAAAAGAATTAGCAATGTAGGAGACACTGGTAATAATCGCAGAGGTAATGCCCTTGAGTGGGCAAGAGGGATGAACTCTAGTGCCCAAGGGGAGGGATTGATGTTAGAATGAGATGTGTGTAGTTCTTCCGTGTAAGAGGTGAGAAAATAAGTACGCAGATACAAAGGCTGCTAGGCAGGTGGATGAGGGGAAGTGTGTGGAAGTTCCCTCCGAGTGCTTCTGAGTGTGCAGTGAGATAGGAAACAGATCCATATGCAGAAAGAGAAGGTGAGGAAGGAGGAGCTGGAACGTAGACGTGAGAGAAGACGTAAAACAGTCATGTAAAAGACTGAGAGAATAAATGGACTAGACAAAGAGTGCGATTGTCAGGGTAAATTTATAGACATACTGGATGTGCCTGGTCAGGACCATGGGAGCATCCTCAGTCCAGGGTGGGTAGCCCAGCTAGTGCACCCAAGGTTCACTGTAACTATTATTATTGTGCTATTTGAAAGCACCCTCTCCCTTAATCGAGGTATTAGAGAACACTGAATTATCTACAGGAAAATTGCTTGACATATTTTAGGCAGAAATTTAAGAGTTTCCTCTTTAATGTCCAATTACTTGGCATTTCCATAATCCTTTATATTTGCAAATTGTTCCACAGTCCTGCTCATTATGTATGCTTCACCATCCCTGACTTACACATAGAATAAAATCAGGTTAAGTAAATCAGAGGAGGCACAATACTTTGTGCCGTCAGTACTTGGCAGCAGGGAACAGATAAGAATTAACTATCCTGGATTCTACAGTTTACAGCAACATTTCATCAAAGTATATTTGAGGAATATATATTTGTGGACCATTCATCCCAACAGGTGCTCCATGAGTCAAGAGTTCTAAGGTCATAAAAGAGTGGGAACTGTACATGGTATATCCCACTCTAAAACTGTCACAATATGCATTAGCATCTTTGAGAAGCTTGGTGTTAAAGAGATCTGCTTATTTTTAACCTAGCATTTCTGAGGGTTATTTGACCACAGAATTCATTTTTTAAACACAGCCTATTTTATAGGTGTATGTAGCAGTCACTGATAGGGTCCATTCCCATATCCACTCATCCCTTCTTCCTTGATAGAAATTCCAGTTTTATCTGGGCACACTGCTGCTTAGCCAACAGGTTTATTTCCTAGCTCCCCTTGCTGTGGGTCCTGGCCTTATAACTAAGTTCTGATCAATGAGATGTAAGTGGAAATGTTATGTGTGACAACCTAGAAACAGCCTTAAAGGCAAGAAGCACTCCTTTCTTTGTGCCACACCTCTTCCTCCTTTCAGCAGGCCAGAATGTAGATTGATGGCTACAGCCTTAGCAGTTGAAACAGCAGGAGACTCAGTCAAGACCAGAAAGCTGCAAGACAGCAGGAATCTGGCTTCTTGACCATTGTGGAACCACCACAGTGGCTGCACTCTGCCTTACCTCCAGACTCTGTTAAGTGAGAGAGAAATAATCTTCAATCTCATATACAGCACAGAGATTTTAGGGGGTTTTTTCTATTACGCAAAGCTAAATCAAACCCTAACGTCATGCCTCTTCCCCCACCCAGGTATATCTTAAGAGTCCAAACACATGGACTCTTCATTGATGTCTGGTATTTACATTTCATTCCAAATATTTTCAAACGAAAGGCATCAGGAAACTGTAAAGAGCAATGGCTTTTGTCAAAAAATAAACATTCATATCCCAACTCTGCTTCTTGACCTTAGACAAGAACTCTAAAATCTCTGCTCCTGTTTCCCTGAAGGCGTAGTAGAGATAGTATATTCTGTGCTTCACATAGTTGTTATAATGGTTACTGAAATATACACCTCTCAAAAAATAATCCAAAGAATTATATAGCATACTACACAAAAGATCTTACTGTTATTGTTATTCCAGCATACCAGAGGGAGTTCTGGTCCCAAACCTACTGATGTGTGGGTGTGTATACGGGAGCTCTCACATCATTTCTGTAGGTGTCACTTCTCTGTGGACAGGTAGAATCAGATGGGCTCCTTGGTCCCATTCCGATGTAAATTCTCAGTGCAGATGGCATTCTTAGAATCTTAAGGCTATGATGGGGCCTTTGGGGGACTTGTTAAGTCTATGTCTCTATATTAAGGTGAGATCACACCTAAACTATCCTGGAATTACAAATTTATTAGTTTATAAATACCCTGAGAGAATAAATTCTAAATCCTCACCTTCAAGAGCATATCTGAGGTTTAACATCCTCACTATTAGAAAATTGCTCCTCAGAATTAAATTTAAATTCCTTTCTCTAATTTAAGTCTCAGGCTCTCTTGTGCATACTTTAACCATCTACAAAAAGCTGGTACAATTTGTCCAGCATTCACCCTTTATGTATTTGAAGACAGTTCCTAAGATGATCTTCACAGGAATATTGAGTCTAAAACTCACACTTGCCATGGCAACTATTGTTTCTATATATAAAAAAAAAAATCATGCAAGATATCCAACTCACTGATGAGGACTTTCATGAACATAACAGAAGTACTTTACTTCTAAAGTTATGGATATTTAGAAATCTATTTATAAAGAAAAGAGACTGGGTAACAAATTTGCAAATCAAGACATGCTCTAAAGTTGAAATTATCATTTCTAACCTAAATAGCAGAAAAAAATCAGACTATTAGTTAAAATAGGTACATATATTATTCAAATTTTATAGCTAACTTTTTAAGCTTAAAAGAAAAACATGTCTAATTGATATTTATTTATTCTTGTCACTATATAACCAGAAGAGTACAAACTGGTTTTGCATGGCATCATTTACAGAAATAGTGTTCTAACATCCCTTACAAAATTAAAATAATGTATAATATTAATTTTGTATGTTTTCAGTTTCTAGGACATGTCTGACATATATTACTGAATATCTTCAGTCTCAATTTGCTATTTTTTTTGTAAATCCTGATGAAGGGTGTTAGCATTGCACTCAACAAAATCCATCAAATGACTGATTTTCTTAAACCAATATGAAATTAGCCTAGTAAAATGGAGTTAGTTAAATACATTAATTAAATGTCTATGTTTGCTTATCAGCCCTGATCCTTATGCACTGTTTAACTGCATAACTCTACAGAACTGATAGTCTCAATTTATCTCTATTGACAAAATTACCTTTATGAGATCAGAAATGCAAGGAAAGTAGTCAAGTTATAAATAGGGAATAGGGAGACAAAAGAAGAGAGTGCCAACAAAAATCAATTTTCATATGTAAGGATATTGTGGAAATGAGAGTGAATTTTTTCATTGTTAGAAAAATGAGTTTACAAATAAAGAAAGAAAGAAGGCTAGGATGAAATCTGTGGTGGTGGATTGGAATCAGAGATATACGTATCAGTTTTAACATAGATAAGTAGATATAGAAACAAATACAGAAATGTCTGTATGAAGACCATAGTTTAAATATGTATATTTCACAGCTCTGGCCACTGAGAAACCCTAGTAGCAATATTGTTCCAGTAGTAATGAGAACACCTAGTTCCCAGATCTTAGTTTCTAAATACTGTCCTCCATTAAAAGGAACCAGGGTTCCTGGAGGAATGGTGGACTCCAGGGCTGAGGCAGGGAAAATACCAGATAATCCTGGATTATACTGTGGTGGCATAAAGAAAGAAAATGCTGGAAGACAATGGGAGCAAACTGAAGAACAGCTTAAGAGAATTTCAATGGCCAAATCTAGGTCAACCTGAACAATGAAATAAATGATATATTGGATTATAATCCATAGTCCATAGTGATATAAATAAATAAATAAGTGAATAAATAAATGAGTGAGAAGGGACAGCTTTTGTTACAGTCAAATTCTAATTAATAAATGTGGAAGTAATTATGAAAATAGAAAATCACCATTAGGCAAACACTACAGTAATAATTATATCAGGCAAGAGTCACAGATGGATGCTAAACTTAGTAGATAAAAATATGATAAGAAACAAGATATTTGCATAGTTTCAAAATATCTCCTTGGGCTTCCCTGGTGGCGCAGTAGTTGAGAGTCCGCCTGCCAATGCAAGGGACACGGGTTCATGTCCCGGTCCGGGAAGATCCCACATGCCGCGGAGCGGCTGGGCCTGTGAGCCATGGCCGCAGAGCCTGCACGTCCGGAGCCTGTGCTCCACAACGGGAGAGGCCACAACAGTGAGAGGCCCGTGTGCCACAAAAAAAAAATTTTTTTCATCTCCTCACAAGGTACTTATTAATTACAAATGAAAATATAACCTTATAGTGGAGAAACCTGCAGACATCACCTTAACCAAGTGATAAAAGTTAAAACTGCATAATAAGACATCATGAGTTAAGACATGTCTTAGTCCTGTACCTCCTGATATGATACACTGAGAAGGTTACAACATTACTTCTGTGGTATTCTTGCTAAAAAATGAATAAATTAAACTTAATCGTTAGGAAATATGAGCTAAACCCAAACTGAGTGACATTCTACAAAATAGCTGGTCCATGCTCTCCAAAATGTCAAGGTCATGAAAGACAAACAAAGAGGCATTATAATAGAATTGAGAAGGCTAACAAAATATAACAACTAAAGGCAAAGTGGGATTCTGCATAGAACCTTGAACTAGAAAAGCAGCATTAGTGGTACAACTGGCAAAATTCAAAGTTTCTAGATTAATTAATAACATCACCGCATAAATGTTCACTACTTGATGTCATTAATTTTATTGTGATTATACAAGGTGTTAACATTACGAGAAGTTGGGTTAATGGCATATAAGAGCTCTCTGCACTATTTTTGCAACTTTCAGTAAGTGTAAGATGATTTCAAATTAAAAGCTAATTTATAATAAATCCATCTTCATCCCTATCTCATGAGCTTCAGTTGACAATACTTTAGTATTATACATTTTGCTGTGGATAAACTATTTTAATCTTAGTGGCATAAAGCAACAATATTTATTATTATGCATCATGGTTCTGGGGATTTAATTTGAAATTACCTTTTACTTACAAAAAGTTGCAAAAATAGCAAAGAGAACTTTTATATACCATTCACTGAACATCTCCTAATGCTGATATCTTATGTAACCATGGTACAATTAATGACCTCAAAAAATAAATATTGATACAATAATACTATTATTATGTCTCAGGCTTCTGGGGATGATTGGACTAGACTAGGTGGTTCTCACACTCAGTCTTTCATGTGGCTAAGGTCAAACAGTTACAGGAGCTAAAGGCATCTGAAGGCTTCAATCACCATTCCTCCTACATTTTAGAAAACACTAATCTACCTGAACTTTCTTCAACATGAGCATTCTTGATTATGTCTGTTCTTTGCTATAATCATTGTTCTCTCTCTAACAGTTACACTCTTTTCATGGGTTTTTAAAACATTCTTCACATGAAATATTTGCTTTTTCCTTATTACTAATAATTAAATCAGAAAACTACACCAAAAACATTAAATAAAATTGAATTTAATTCATGATTTTTAGAAGTTATTCATGACTTTTAAAAATCCTTAGCATACTTAAAAAAAAGGCATTTACCTAACAACAACAACAACAAAACCCTGTAACAAACATAATAATTACAAAACTTTTGATACATTAAAGCCAGGTACAATGCAACTTGTTAACTGTCTAAAAATCTTAATCAGTGTAATAAAATTAAATAAAGAAAATAATAACTAAAAGAGAGAGACCTTTTTTTTTTCTTGGATACAACATAACTGTCAGCATACAAAAAGGAAATAGCATAAACAGGTATACCCTTAGAAATAATAAGTTCAATCAATTTTCTGGATGTCGGCATAACATATAGAATCAACAGCATTTCATAATTCAGTAATAACAAAATAGATTTTTTAAAATGTTAAGCAATCTCATGAAAAACTATAAAGTCTCTAGGACTAAATGTAACAAAAATAGAAAGGATAACCATAAAATTATTATAATATATTGCTATAGGCTTTTTAAAAGACCTAAATAAATGGAAAGATACACCATATTGATAGATAAAGACACTCACTCTTATAATTATGTCACTTATTCACCAACTGAGCTTTAAATTAAATGCAATATCGTTAAAAATCAGCCAATACCTTGAAAGATGCAATCTGCCAAAGCACAGAAGTAGAAGTAGACAATCAGAATAGGCCTATTACTATTAAAGAAATTTGAGTTGATAAATAATAACCTTTAAATCAGAACGCATCCAGACTAAATGGGTTCACTGGTGAATTCTATGAAATATTTAAAGAAGGAATTGGTGTAATTTGTCTACAATCTTTTTCAGAAGATAAAAGCAGAGGGAATACTTCTCAACTCATTCTACGAGGCAAGCATTATCCTAATAGCAAAACTAGACAAAGACGTTACAGGAAAAGAGACTATAAATCAATATCTCTCATGAACACAGGTGTAAAGTCCTCAACAAAATATTAACAAATCAAGTGCAACAATGCATAAAAAGAATTATACATTATACCCAAGCGGGATTTATCTGAGGTATGCACGGTTGGTTCAACATTTGAAAGTCTATTCATGTATATCATCACATCAACAGGCTAAAGAAGAGAAATCACACAATTATATCAACAGATGCAGAAAAAGCATTTAACAAATTCTAACACCCATTCATGATTTTTTTAAAAAGTCTCAGCAAACTAGGAATAGTGGGGAACTTCCTTGACTTGACAAAAAACATCTACAAAAAAACCTGCAACTAACATCACACTTAATGATGAGAAACTCAAACTTTTCCAGCTAAGATCAGGAACAAGGCAAGAATGTCCCTTCTCACCACTGCCTTTACCATCACACTGGAAATCCTAGCTAATGTGATAAGGCAGTAAAAGGAAATAAAAGGTATACATATTGAGAATGAAGAAATAAAACTATCCTTACTCACAGATGACATAATGGTCTACGTAGAAAACCTGAAAGAACTGAACAAAAAATTTCCAGAACTAATAAGCGTTTATAGCAAGTTTTCAGGATACAAGGTTAATGTGCAAAAGTCAATCCCTTTCCTATATACTAGCAATGAACAAGTGGAGTTTGAAATCAAAAACACATTATCATTTACATTAGCACCCTCCCCCACAAAAAAGAAATACTTAGGTATGAATCTTATAAAAAATGTGTACAAAATCTTTGAGGAAAACTACAAAACTCCAATGAAAGCTATCAATGGAGAGCTAAATAAATGGAGAGATATCCCATGTTTATTGACAGGAAGACTCAATATTTTCAAGATGTCAGTTCTTCCTAGCTTGATCTATAGATTTAACACACTCCAAATCAAAATCTCAGCAAGCTATCTTATGAATATCAACAAAACAATTCTAAAGTTTATATGGAGTAGCAAAAGACCCAGAATAGCCAACTCATTATTGAAAAAAGAGGAACAAAGTTGGAGGATTTACACTACTGGACATCAAGACTTACTATAAAGCTACAGTAATCAAGACACTGTGGTATAGCTGAAAGCATAAACAAATAGATCAATGGAAGAGAATAGAGAGCCCAGAAATAGACGAAAATAAATACAGTCAACTGATCTTTGATAAAGAAGCAGAGGAAGTACAACAGAACAAAGACAGTCTTTTCAACATACAGTGTTGAAACAACTGGACATTTACATGCCAAAAAAAAAAAAAAGAAAGAAACTAGGGACAGACCTTACATACTTCACAAATATTAGCTCAACTAGATATTATACACTTTAATCATGAAAAATGTTATATATTAGGGAGGTCTTCTACATAAGTAGGTGGATTTATTTTTAATTCCTATGTTTGATATTCTTTGACCGTAACCTATATAACAGACACATTTTTGCAACGAGAAAATAGAGAACATGGCAGAGAGCAAGTTACTAAGTACTTAATGAGATTATGGGCAGTTAATTTTCCCAACAACCCATTTCTTGAGGTTTGTATTACAATCCCAAAACATGCTGGGTGCACCACAAAATTTATGAGAAGTCCTTATATTCAAAACAATGGAGCACTGATAGCATGCTGTCTTATATTGTTGGTTATTTTACAGCTTCCATCGAAAGAGGATTAAAAAAACACTGATGTTTTAAGTACTTGAGTTCTTCCCATTCACAACAACTCTGAGTGATGAACTAAGGAGTTATACTCAGGATCCCCATAACCTCTGCCTAAGGCTGCCTTTTGGCTCAGTTACATTCCTTGAGGATAAAGACTATGGTTGTTGCATTTGCTTTCTTTTCTTACACTTAGTGGAGTGCCTTATCTATAGTAGGAGCTCAATAAATATTATAGCAACAACGTATCCACATTTTACAGACGTGAAAGCCAAGGTTTAGAGAGGTGGAGGAGCAGCAGGTACCAGAATGCCTGAGTGGTTAAGGTGTTGGACTTAAGATCCAATGAATTACATCCTCTTGGGTTCGAACCCCACTTCTGGTACAAGTCAACCCGCTTTTCCAAATAGAGAGGTGGAGAAGCTTGTGCAAGGTGGAAAGGCAAATCCCAAGCTTGGTGACTTCAGCAGTTCCCTTGCCATCTCCCTTATTAAGATATGGAGGGCCCCTAAGACCCCATTCTCCTGTTAGGCAGCTTCCTATGAATACTACAGATTTTTCATACTCCTCAAATGAAGGTGGGTCAAAGAAAGTGAGACCTAATTATTAGGATAATGTGGTAAAATACCATTTACTGATAGTGATAGCATCCTGCTCAAAGAAACTAGTGATGGAATTTCTATCTTACTTCTCAAAGCTGCTAAAAAGCGTAATTCTCTGTTTCTTCATGATTAAAATCCCTTGAGATCCATTTTTGTAATCTAAGAACAAAAATAAACATTGCTCCCTACCATGTGCACTTTGAAGAATTTGCTCTTCAGGAGGATTATATAACAGACACCTTTCAGATGGTTGTGTGTCAATTAAGAAAAAGCAACCTTAATTGTGATTATGGATGTTTAAACCAGGTGTGATTTCCTGGCTGTGTTTAGCCAAATCTCCTGCAGACCTTCCATATAGCACCATTGAGTTCAGTCTGGTCTAGGTAGATTGGCATACATTTCAGCTTACTGTGGCACAGCAAGCTTCCAATAGAATCTTGTCAGTGCAATTTCACACAATGGGTGGGCCTGTGTGCTCTGCATATTAGGAAAGGCTCTTGTTTGCCAATGCAACAGGTTTTTTATTCTGAATTCATTTAAAGCATCAAATGAGGTTACAATGGTAAATATCACAGGAAAAAGTTAACAGTGACATTCACGGTTCCTCAGAATATCTTGGCTTTGTCCACCAAACCATTTAAGGAGGAAACTTACTATACTGTGCTCTATTTCTGCTGCTTGCTCTCATGATAGCAATTTAGATTAGTAAGGATCTGATTATTAATGTGAAAATTGTTAGTGTTTTTTACTGCTTATAAATTAAATATATAGGGGAGGTGGCATTAACTCTCATTTCTTACTTTATATATTTTATAGTTTGAATTTCCAAACAGCATGTGCTACCTTAGTAATTTTATACATTCATGAAAGAATTTTTTAAATGAACATCATTTCAATTAAGTAAACACAAGCCTCACCTGCTTACTGTTTTTTAAAATTCAGACAATACCAACAGATACAAAATAGAAACAAATTCCACTATCTAGAGATGTCAGTTGAGAACATTAATATGTACATATTTATTTAAATTGTGAAAATACTTTTAACTTGGCTAATATTGTTTTGTTGTATATTTCTTTTAATAATACATAATGATCATCTTTCCATATAACTTTATGAATGCCACATTATTTTTAATGGCCACAAAATATTTCATTATGGACATGCCTTAAATATTTTAAACTAATTCCCTAATAATATACAGTTAGTTTGCTTCCAATTCCTCAATATTATAAACAATGCTACATGAACATTTATTTACTTCTCTGATTAATTCCTTAGGATAAGGAGTTTGAAGAAGATGTAGATTTTAAGTCTCTTACTACATATTGCCAGAGTATAATTCCAAACGTTGAACCAGTATGTTTTCCTACCCACAATACAGTCAAGTTGCCATTCATTTAAAATGGTTCTCCGGTTTCCCCATAAAAACAAAAGAAAAAATTTTTTTAATTTTAATTAAGAAAAATAGAAGCTAGAAAACGCAGGAGTACTGACACCAGCAGCAACCTTGTTCAAATTCTTTTCCTTGGGAGGAAAGAAGGAACTAACTACCATTTGCTGAGTACCTGTAATGGATCAGTCACTATGCAAAGTGCTTAGCCAAAGGCTTTTCATTCAATCTGCAACAACAATCTTAGGAAATAGGGGTAGTATATCATCTCCACATCACAGAAAAAGCCGTGTTTCATAAAGTTGAGTATCTTGACCAAGGTTACCTAGATAATAAGTTTTGACCCTGAAATGTGCAGGCCAATTTGTTTGACATCATTTTTTTTTTCACTCAGGTTTGAGGTTCTCCGCCAGATTTCCACATGTTAGTGACACATGACCTTGTTAGGTTCCCTATAATGCAAGGTACTCCTAGTCTCAGGTCTGGAAGAAATACCTGTTTCAAAATTTACATCTTTTACAGGGAAACACATGAAGCAATCAGGAAGGAAATGAGGATATAGTTTTGTAACATTTTCACATAACTTTCAACTCAGAGGTCATTCATACTCTGTAAAACTCAAAGTTTCAGACATAAAACTTTTCAAATAGGCTTAGGGAAAAGATATTTTCAGGTACACATTCTGCCTTAAATTTAAAAAAAAAAAGAAAAACAACTTTAACTTACTAATGAGTATGTACCTTGAGAAATAAATGGCAGAGAAAAATAAAAGGCAAAGTGAGAGCTTAGAAAGCAACGCTGTACATCGGGGAATATGCACGTAAGAACAATAATGACAATTTCTAACATATAACTCGCATCCCACACGCCCATATGAAAGACAAAATCTTAACAAATAGGCTTAGCTGTCAGTTACAATATCTGTTCTCACACGTAGTGTTAATGAAACTGGAGCAGCAGGAGGAGAATGCACATATTTTTTGTTAGAAATAAATGGATGGCTTCATTTGTTCCAACTTTCTAGATTCCCTTTGTTGATCACACTTTCAAATTTTTTCATGTTGGAATTTAATCATAAAGTCATCATTTTTATTTTTATTTTTAATTAATTTATTTTTTTTTGCGGTACACAGGCGGGCCCCTCACTGTTGTGGCCTCTCCCGTTGTGGAGCACAGGCTTCGGACACGCAGGCTCAGCGGCCATGGCTCACAGGCCCAGCCGCTCCGCGGCATGTGGGATCTTCCCAGACCGGAGCACGAACCCGTGTCCCCTGCATCAGCAGGTGGACTCTCAACCACTGCACCACCAGGGAAGCCCAGTCATCATTTTTAAAAGAGAATTATCCCCTTATAATACTCAATGCTGTATCATGCTGAAGTGTACAACTATAGTTAAGTTTCCTATAAAAATGGTTACTCTTTAACTTGGCATTTGAATGAAGTAGGCAGAGCAACATAAAAATTTTGCAAGTCCTCCCCAGTCTTTTTACCCCCCGCAATAAGGCAGCTGACAAATTCCAAATCTTAAATCAGCTGATTATGAATCCCCTATCTTTCTTTATTTTAATAATATATTTATTATTTCTTACATTTCCTCCAACATCACAACCTGCTCTTAAAATATATGCAATGCCCTTATTCTTATAGGAAATTCTTGAAATTCACAGAATGCTAATCTTTTTTTATATTTCACAAATTCAATTTACAAAATGGCAAAATTAAAGTCAGAAGAGAAAGAAACTAGAAAAATCCTAGCTGATTTACACTTGGGAGACAGAAAGGTTTTTTTCTCTTTCTGTTTGCACATATAAGACTAAAGAGAAAAATTTAAGAGCAGAAGTGATGCTGACATTCTCATCTCAAATGACAGATATTTGAAACGCAAATCTTCATTCTTATTTATCTATGCTGTGGGAAATCAGTTTTAACCAGGCTCTGACAAAAGGCATCCTCCAGAATCCTGACACTGATGCACACAGGGTAGTTATTTTCAATCTGAGACCAAGTTAAAAGTGTCCCCCTTCCTGTTCCTCCCCACCACACACAGAGGGTACCTTCTGTGCCTTTCTCACAGAAAACCTCTGAAACACCCCATGGCACTCATCCTATATTATTATCACAGCACTCATCTCAACTGAAGCACTTCCTGTATAAAATCAATTGTTTCAACCCCCTAAAAGAAACCTCCCCAAATAAACAAATACTTGAATAACATGGCACTATTTTTACTGAGGAGCAGGAGTTTTAGATTTAACATGTGCAGTATGCTGATTAAAATGAATGATTTCACTACAGATACAAGACAATGGCATTCATTGTGCACTACTAAAGAAAAAAAGGTATGATTATACTATATCTGATGAATCCCAATTTAAAAAGCCACAGATAAACTCCGTTTAATGTAATTAGTATTGATTAGAAAGCACCCTTTAATTCTCTTAGATGTATTGGGAACATAGCCTCACCCAGCTCTCATGTCTGCAAAAGCAGTGTTTCAAAAAGTGAGAATTCTTCAATTAAAAGAACATATAAGAAGAAGGACACCTGTGCTCTCACTGGCAGACAGTGTTCATTAGAACTCTGAGAACTGAGGTCTCTTACCAACTCAATTTAAGCAACTTTTATTTATGTAACACTTAGAAAACCTATAAAGAAAATTCCATAAAGAAAGAATAGGTGGCCTTCAGGCTATTCCTAAATTACCCCAGCAGTAACACAACTCTTCATCTCTGCTGTGTAGGGAATCCACTTATTTTTCCACAGAGGGGTTCTACTTTCCCTCTCACTTTTACTGACAGCAGCATGGGTCTTCTCTTACTGAGATGCAGGCCTGGAGGCATTTTCAATTACAGCAGACAGAAAGTTTTCAACATTCTTTCCAATTCTTGATCCAAATGCCCTAAACCCTGGATAGGACAACACACAGATTGGAAGCTGGTGCTCATACACAATCTATATGTGCACCTTTGCTGCATTACGAAAATGTAGGATTGGAACATTGAAAATCATGGAGAGGGTACACTTCAAATCATTTGGTTGCTTTCCAGACCATGGACATACTACCTGTGAGCTAGACCTAACATTAACCTTCAGAATCACTATGCTGTACACCGCTCAGGGACTTGCTAATCCTGGAAGGGAAGGAGATCCAAGGTTTACCCCACTGTGAATAGTTGTCACCTCTTATAAGAACTATTTGAAATATTTAAAGTTTACAGTCAATGTTTTATATACTTTAGAAAAGATCATTTCAAAATATCTATACTGTATAAATATATATATACACATATATATGCGTATGTGTATATATATAAATGAGCAAATATAAAGAGCAAATACATAGGGCTTACATAGTACTAGGCACTGCTCTAAGTGTTTCACATATGAAACTCCCTTAATCCTCACAACCTTATAAAGTGGGTACTACTGTTATCATACTATTGACAGACTGAACTGAGAGGTTAGGTAACTGACCCAAGGTCACACAGCTAGTAAACGAGTGGTAAAGCTTGGTCCATACCGAGGCATTCTGGCTTCAGAGTTCATGCTCTTAACCACCATATTATACAACCTCTTTCAGTTTTCAGAAAACAATTAAATTTTATTTTTCTTTTAAATCCACATACAGAGACATTAGCTTGATTTATTCTAAGTTACCCAATCCCTCCCTCCCTCCACCTCCAAGTTACCTGACAAGGCTTATCCTAATGGTACATACATTTAAATTTTTATTTTTTCAGAGCTGATTTTGAATATAGCATAAGGTTCTTTGAAATTCCCCAATAAATGCAAAT
This sequence comes from Monodon monoceros, assembly GCF_005190385.1. NCBI lineage: Eukaryota > Metazoa > Chordata > Mammalia > Artiodactyla > Monodontidae > Monodon > Monodon monoceros. Next base: position 42,654,047 of record NW_021703767.1, on the reverse strand, counting down.
AAAATTTTGAATCAATATTTGATATACTAGCAAGCTGTGCCAAAGCAATTTTTATCACTACAAAAGGCAAGTTTCAATGGCCCGATGATTCTTTTATTTGTTCCGTTATTTATTTATAACACCTAGAGCATATGATCTTTTGAGTTAATCTTACAGATGAAAAGTCTCATGAAGAGTGGAAAAGCGAACAGATGACATAATTCCAGGAAAGGCCAGGAATCTTAGTACTTTTCTGCCTGGCAATTTAAAGTAAAATGCACATCAAAACTGAAGCAGGCTATCTGTTGTCTGGGTTAGAGTTTACAGGAAAAAGCATTAAGTATCACCAACAAGCATATCATCTCTGACTCCAGGGATGTTCCCACGCCCTCTAATTGGTGCCATTCCGTACTAATCAATACATTACAAGCACCTAATAGGCACTCCTGCAAATTCTAGGGAAACAACTCACAGCAGAAAGCACTGTAGCCGTGAATGTTCATACTCGAGTGCAAATGTTAATTCATGCAGTACTTGCATTAAACTGGACTAATTATCTACTGAAGGAATCTATTAAAGGCATGCTGTCAATCCTACAGATTGGGTTCAGCAAAGTGAAACTGAATTGCTTGCCTTTTCAGCTAATTACAAAACTCTGTCTGACATGCTTTAAGAATGGTCCAAAAAAAGTACACATGGGCGCAGAGGGAAGGGAGGTGGGCAAGATGACACTCGGCGAGCGATTCTTCCCAGATCCCTCCAGCGACCGCTGAGCCACCGGGGCAGGGGGCGCTGCCTGCCCTGCCGCCCTTCCTCCTCTCCTCTGCCCCCAGAAACGCCCCCATTCCCTTCCTCCTTCTACCTCGGGTAGGAGTGGGTGGGAAGGGAAGGGAGGGGCGGCCTAGCTCCGGTGGGCGGGCCTGGTTCCTGGGACACCATGTCTGACTCTTGAGGAGAGCCAGGACCAGCAACTGAGAATCGTCGTGCTGGGGGGCGGCACCTCAGGGCAGACCTCCTTAGCTACGTGTTTTGCTCAAGGAACTTTTGGGAAACAGTACAAACTATAGGACTGGATTTCTTTTTGAGAAGAATAACGTTGCCAGGAAACTTGAATGTTACTCTTCAAGTTTGGGACATCGGAGAGCAGACAATGGGAGGCAAGCTGTTGGATAAATGTATATATGGAGCACAGGGAATCCCTCTTGGTATATGATATTACAAATTATCAAAGCTTTGAGAATTTAGAAGATTGGTATTCTGTGGTGAGGAATGTGAGGGAGGAATCAGAAACTTGGCCACTGGCTGCCTTGGTGGGCAATAAAATTGATTTGGAGCATATGCAAATGGTAAAACCTGAAAAACACTTAAGGTTTTGCCAGGAAAATGGTTTTAGTAGGCACTGTCTCAGCAAAGACAGGAGACTCTGTCTTCCTGTGTTTTCAGCAAGTTGCTGCTGAAATCCTGGGAATCAAGTTAAACAAAGCAGAAATAGAACAGTCACAGAGGGTGGTGAAGGAAGATATTGTAAACTACAACCAGGAACCTATGTCAAGAACTGTTAACCCTCCTAGAAGCTCCATGTGTGCAGTTCAGTGAGCACATTTTTCTTCTGTATTGATGGTTCCGGCTGCCCTTCGCCTCTGTGTGGGCCCGAGGACCTCTAGGAATTTGTTTTATCAGTGACCATCTCCGTAGTTCAGTTAACACTTTCCTCTCAGTTCGCTTCATCATTGCGTGCTGCCTCAGCCGTAGGCAGCTCCTTGAGCTGAAAAGAACTCAACTTTGGGACAACACACCTTGAATTCAAAATGGAAAGCCCATTCTCTGGAATTAGACTGCTTCACTGAAAACGAATAATGTTGGTTCTCTTTATGTCCTCACTTCTTTTTTCCCTGATGTAAGTTTTTTTAAACAAATATGAAAACTATCCAAGTCTTGATCATCAGCCAGGATTTTGCCACAGCACAGTTTCATACTCTTATCTGAACTCATACCTGGCAAAGTATGCTTCAGAGTACAAACATTTAAATGAGTAATACATTTTATCTACAGATACTTAAGAAGGCATTCTTTTGCTGTCTATTGTGAGTGAAAATATATAAAGCTGTATCTAGCTAAAAATGCTTGAAATAAAGCTATAATAGAAATTTTTTTTCATTTTTTAAAAAAGAGCCTAAATTCTTTATATTTTAGCTGTAACTCACAAAGTAGTATTTGATATTGTATTTTTATTATTATATCATGGTCATTATGTACTGTGTAATACTCAGGTTAGATTGGCTTTGTGAATTCTGATAAACGTTCAGCTGATGCTCCATGTGGACTTTCTCCTGCAAACTGTGTAAGAGTACTCCCAGAATGAGTTATGACTATTGTTGGATCATTGTGGACTGTACCTGAGGTTCAGATGTTTTTCTCCAGCAAAAAAATTTATTTAAATTACAAAAAAAAAAAGTACACATGACCAGCATACAGCTCCCCAACACACACTGAGTCTCTTCTTGTCAATCAAGAAAATACAGGACATGATGATATAGGAAGAGAAGCACAGCCTGAGGCCATGTGCATTTTCATTACATCTCTTATGGTCCCATAAAGAATGTGGCATGCCACAAATAACCAGATTTTTTAAAAATCTCAAACCTCATATAATTGGTTTTTCACTGCATAGTTTCAAATAATAAACAATAACTTTTAAGCACTTAGAGATATTCCTCAATGGTTATGTTTAATATTCTTATACATTTAAACAAAAAAAAATCTGGCTATAGAATTCTTTTTTTCCTTTTGCCTCTTATACTAAGCTAGAAGTCAAGAGGAAAGTAGGATTCTTCCCTCTGTTTTCCCCACTTTCTCTAGCTTCACTGGGTCTCAAGTTTCTACAAACTCATCACACACTCAGATAATGATGCATAGACCTTACAAGGAGGACAGAGGAAGCAGTTTGCAATATAGCACCTAGACAAATTCCAAATATTTTGTGGGGTGGAGCCAACTTGCTGTCAAAATCAGACATTCTTTTCTTCTACATGGAAATGTTTGCTACTGGCAGATTTCCATATCTTTCTGACATACCCACACCTTAAGTTTTATACTATCCACACCTATATAAAAACTCAAGCTCAAAACAATAATCCTGAGCCATCAAATAGGCTGGTTTAGCACCAGCACAATATTATAGAAGGCATGTAGCATTTAATGGGATTTTACAACTATTACTCTCAATAATGGATAAAGGATTCATGATTAAGTTATTCAAAAATTCTCTATATAATGATTCATATCCTATTCCTCTTTCTCTCATGTCACATGTCTGTAAATATCAGCAAATCCCATTGGCTTTACCTTAAAAATCTATTCAGAGTCTATCTACTTGTTACCATCACTACTGCTACAGCCATGTTCAAGGTACAGTCATCTCAAGCCTATAGAACTGCAATAGCCTCAAAATTTGTACCTCTGCCCCTCTCTTAGTCTATATCCCTTTCACACAGAAGCCATAACATAAAAATAATATAATAATTAAGTAAAAATATAAAAATCATCTCAAAGAAATTGAAGATGACAAAAATTGAAAGATATACTGTGTTCTTGGATTGGAAGAATCAATACTGTTAAAATGACTATACTACCCAAGGCAATCTACAGATTCAATGCAATCCCTGTCAAATTATCCATGGCATTTGTCACAGAACTATAACAAAAAAATTTTTAATTTCTATGGAAACACAAAAGACCCTGAATACCCTAAACAATCTTTAGAAAGAAGCACAGAGCTGGAGGAATCATGCTCCCTGACTTCAGACTATACTACAAAGCTACAGTAATGAAAACAGTATGGTACTGGCACAAAACAGACATATAGATCAATGGAACAGGATAGAAAGCCCAGAAATAAACCCATGCATTTATGGTCAATTAATCTACAACAAAGGAGGCAAGAATACACAATAGAGAAAAGAAAGTCTCTTCAATAAAAGGTGCTGGGAAAACTGGACAGCTACATGTAAAAGAATGAAATTAGAACATCCTCTAACACCATATACAAAAATAAATTCAAAATAAATTAAAGACCTAAATGGGATACCGGATACTAAAAAACTCCTAGAGGAAAACATAGGCAGAATACTGTTTTGGATCCATCTCCTAGAGTAATGGAAATAAAAACAAAAATAAATAAATGGAACCTAATTAAATTTAAAAGTTTTTGCACAGCAAAGGAGACCATAAACAAAACAAAAGACAACCTTCAGAATGGGAGAAAATATTTGCAAACGATGTGACCAACAAGGGGTTAATTTACAAAATATACAAACAGCTCATATAGCTTAACGTCAAAAAAACATACAACCCAATCAAAAAATGGGCAGAAGACCTAAATAAACACCTCTCTAAAGAAGACATACAGATGGCCAGCAGGCACATGAAAAGATGCTCAAAATTGCTAATTATTAGTGAAATGCAAATCAAAATTAGAATGAGGTATCAATTCACACCAGTCAGAATGGCCATCATTAAAAAGTCTACAAATAATAAATGCTGGAGAGGGTGTGAAGGAAAAGGAACTCTCCTACACTGTTGGTGGTAATGTATACTGGTAGAGTCACTATGGGGAACAGTATGGAGGTTCCTTAAAAAACTAAAAATAGCGCTGCCATATGATCTAGCAATCCCACTCCTGGGCCTATATCCAGAGAAAATTCTAATTTGAAAAATACATGCACCCCAATGTTCATAGTGGTACTATTTACAATAGTCAAGACATGGAAGCAACCTAAATGTCCATCGACAAATGAATGGATAAAGAAGATATATACAATGGAATATTCCTCAGTTATAAAAAAAGAATAAAATAATGCCATTTGCAGCAACATGGATGGACCTAGAGATTATCACATTAAGTGAAGTAGAAAGACAAATACCATATGATATCACTTATATGTGGAATCTTAAAAAATGATACAAATGAAGTTATTTATAAAACAGAAACAGACTCACAGACACAGAAAACAAACTTATGGTTACCAAAGGGGATGGGGGGGAGTGGATAAATTAGGAGTTTGGGATTAAGAGATACACAATACTATACATAAAATAAGTAAACAACAAGGACCTACTGTATAGCACAGGAAACTATACTCAATATCTTGTAATAACCTACAATGGAAAAGAGTCTGAAAAAGAATATATATGTGAGTATAACTGAATCACTTTGCTGTACACTTGAAACTAATACAACATTGTAAATTATACTTTAAAAAGGAAAGAAAAAATACAAAAACATAAAATATATATATGTGCGTATATATATATATATAAATCATCTAAAAGTGAAATAAATATCACAAAATGGCAAATACTCTATAATTCCACTTAGATGAGGTTCTAAAGTAATCAAACTCATAGAAAAAGAAAGTAGAATAGTGGTTTACACGGGCTGATAGGAGAGGAAAATGGGGAGTTTTTGTTCATTCCATGGGTATACAATTTCAGTTTTGCAAGAAATGTGTTGCACAGCAATGTGAATATAGTTGATACTACTGAAGTTACTAATTACACATTTAGAAGTGGTAAAAAAAAAATAAAATAAAAAAATCATGGTGGAAATTCCTCTACTCAAAAATTATCCCATGATTTCAAATGTACTCTCTAAAATCCTGAACCTTTTCCATGGCCCAGAGGGCTAAGCATGACTGACCCCCACTACCCTCTACAAGGTCTACACCAACCTCCACACCCACCATCCTACCTCACCTCCCACTCTCCCCTCACTCATTCTCTCCAGCCAAATTGGCATTCTCAACACACCAAGGACGTGGCTTTGTGAAGCACACTCTTCCCTCCAGAAATCACATTGTTCACTCCTATATTTCATGCAGGTCTCTGATCAAATATCACCTGTCAGGAATGATAGGACCAAACTATCTAAAATCATACCTGTCATTGTGTGCCTCTCTCCTGATTTACTTTCATTTAGCATTTATCAGCATCTGATCAATTTGCTATTTCTTTTCTCCCAACTAAAATTATAAATTGCAAGAGATAAAGAAAAAAAAGGTTTTATGTTCACTGTTCTATCCCCAGTGCCTAGAACAGTACTTGGAACACTGTGGCTACTCAATAAATATTTATTGAATAAATGAATGAATGAATGGCATGAGTGAGTGTGATTGTGGATAACTGAACTATAAAGGGAAATCCATTTCATTACATGTTTTTTAGATCTTTACTCGAATTCCTGACCCTATTGCCTAAGTATGCTCAGCTTAACTGAATATTATTTTACTAAAGTGGAAAAATTATTTATAGGGATTAGGAAGTATGTTAATATGTGAAGTACAAAAGTAGTTTTGTCTAGTTCTCGATGTTGTATATTTTTTTCATTCTTCTGAGATAATAATACACCCACAGATATCATATGAGCAGTAGTGCTTAGCAAAGCTGTGTGGGCTCATTAATGGTCTCAGTTCTGCCAGGGGATGACACACTGTGAAGTAGTCATAAATTACAGGCTGATTAAAAAATACACACACACACACATGCACACACACACACTAAAGTCTGTGTGTTGTCTAACACTAAACTTATTAACTTTAGCCTGCATCCCTGAATGCTGATATGAATTGGTGCCAAGAGGCCTGTAAGGATGGAGAAAAAAGAGCAGGAAGGTAAAAACAGAGGAGAAACATAGTTAAGAAAACTGGAGGAAAAAGTGGTTAACATAATAACACTAAATCTGTAGCAGGGAGGTATATCAGAGCCTCTTTAAATTGTAATGAAAAAATGCAGAAATGCAATATCAGAAGTTAAATAAGGTCATTCATAAGAGAATATCTGTAGCATATTTCCAACCAACTGTGGGAGTAAAAATTCATGAATAATATTAAAGGTATTTACATGATCCACTGTTCTCCTGAATAGTGTTTGCCTAATGTAATAAGATCTGGATTGCTTGATCAAAATACAAATTTGGAATTGTAAGACCTAAACCTGACTGCCCATGCTATTAAAAAAGGAAGATGAACTTCTTTGAATACAATAGTTTACATCAATATTATCATTTTACTCCATTTATGTTAGAGATTATTGTGATTAAATTAATACTCTGTAATAATTATACTATACTACCCATGAAAGAGATTCTAATCTCCTTTTTTAATATACCTAGGTGTTGGTTTCATTTAAAACAAAGTCTTAGGGACTTCCCTGGTGGTGCAGTGGTTAAGAATCCGTCTGCCAATGCAGGAGACATGGGTTCGAGCCCTGGTCCGGGAAGATCCCACATGATGCAGAGCAACTAAGCCCATGAGCCACAACTACTGAGCCCACATGCCACAACTACTGAAGCCTGCGCACCTAAAGCCCATGCTCCACAACAAGAGAAGCCACCTCAGTGAGGAGCTCGTGCACCACAATGAAAAGCAGCCTTCACTCGCCATAGCTAGAGAAAGCCCACATGCAGCAATGAAGACTCAACACAGCCAAAAATAAGTAAATAAGTAAATAAATAAATAAGAATTGCTTTAAAAAAAGTCTTAAAATTCGAACTTAATTTAAACAATCCCAATCTTCCCTTGTAAAGTAATATGAGAAAATATAGCCTATCCTTTAAAAATAGAATATTCTTTAATAAACTAAAATCTAACTAAAAATTATTCATCTCTCCAATTCTTCTAAAGTTATTTTTTTAAAACATACATAACTATCTTATTTCCTTCCCACTCTTCAAAGTTGACAGTTACATTTACAAATGCAAAAAGCAAATACAGCTAAAAAGCTTTCCTCTTTTTTTTTTCATTTTCTCTCAGTGAATATATTTAAATAAAATATCCTTGGAAAAAATGAGAAAAAAAAACTCCTTTATTAATATCAGAGTTTTCTAGCAGTAACATTCCCTCAAATTCTAATTTATCTGTATTTTATCTTTTAATCTGGACCTTATCTCCAGATAGTTAGGGCCTCCTGAGAGTATTTTATATGCTTTTCCTGAAAGATTTGTTTCACCTTTATTAACATCCTTAGCTTGGTTCACCTAAGGCAAGTGTTTGATAAATTTTTTTTTACCACCCCTTCATTCTTCCCCCAAGCACAAGGTTATATGGGTTAGCTCTACCTAGTTCAACTTGACTGTGGCATAGGACAAGACCTCTGGCCTCCCTGCTTCCCTTCCTGGTAGTTTTGGTTTTGTTTTGTTGCTATTCTTTTTGTGTGTGCGTGTGTGTGTACGCGGGCCTCTCACTGTTGTGGCCTCTCCCATTGCGGAGCACAAGCTCCGGACGCGCAGGCTCAGCGGCCATGGCTCAGGGGCCCAGCCACTCCGCAGCATGTGGGATCTTCCCAGACCGGGGCACGAACCCGTGTCCCCTGCATCGGCAGGCGGACTCTCAACCACTGCGCCACCAGGGAAGCCCTGTTGCTATTCTTTAGCCAGCATTTTAACTATCTGAAGAAATCAATCCTTATTTCTTCTCAGAATCACCAGATTACTGTTAGTGAGTCAAGTTTAATGTATTACAGCTCTTTTCCCCGTCAAATAGGGAAGTATATCAGCTGTCCAAATAATATGGGGAAAGCACTTTAAGTTACAATGTTTTCATGTTCCTTTTAAGCCAAGTAGATGTGAAAGGACATCTCAACATGACACTCCTCTGCTCTTTATTGCAGATTCACATAAGTGATTCAGTGAATAACTGATTCAACAAATGTTTTTGATAGTCTGTTCTGTACAATGTGCCGTGCTATGTGCCATGGAGATGAGGAGGCAGATTAGGTATGTTCCTTGTCCTCAAGGCGCTCACAGAAACCTAAAGTTTTACCCTTTAGTTTTATGCATCACAGAAAGTTAGGAAATATATACAGAAATAAGATAATTGTGTAAAATAATTGGCAAGCAAAAACCTCTGTATAAGCATTCATTCTATCAGATGCTGAATCCGCAGAAAAAGAAACAGTGGTAGATTGATTGCCAAAATGTTCCCAATTCCTCACCACCTACTCGTGCCTTTTGCAATGTGACCAGCTCCTCCCTTCCAATGGTAGAACCAATTTCTCTACCCCTTGAATATGGACTAGCCTTATAATTTGCTTTGGTCAATAGGAAGTGCCCAAAGAGTCCATGTGCCAGGTCGAATTGTCCAGGTGACTCAGACTCAGACTCATAAGCAATAACACTAGTTTATTCTTTTGTGTCACTAAGCTTGAGATGGTTTATTCACAGTTACAGTGTATTGCTGTGGTGATACATAACTGATATAGGATAGTGGACATAACATTTGCAAATGCATGGGGAACCATGGCTTTCTCTACTAGTATCATGCTACTTCATCTATATAACTTGAGCTGTATAGAATAAATGAAATTTCATGAAAAGCAGTGTAATAAAGGAAACGTAAGTTCCACAAGAGCATGAGTTATTGTTTTTTTCTATTTTGTTCACTGATGTGGCCCAAGCATCAAGAAGAGTGACTGGCACAGAGGAGATGCTCAAATTTTTTGTTGTTGAAAAAATAAATGTATTTAACCAAACATTTATTTGATTATCTCTGAATCCAGAGTTAAAGCCTCAGAAAAGGCATTTAAATGGATTCCAAGGAAGTGAGTAGAGTCCAGGAGGAAATTAGACCATTGTAGTATTACTCCAGAAATGCTATGACAAGATCTTAAACTGGGGTGGTGACAGAAAGAAGAGGAAGGACAGGCCAATTTGGCCCCATTAAATGGGTTGGGCTTGTCCCCAAAATATATGTAATTACTCATTCTCTAGAATCCTTTCCATTTATCCATTTCAAAATATCAATGAAAATGTGATAGAGTTTCTAACTTCAAGTATTCAGTCTAATGAGAAAATATTTCAGCCATCTCCTCTCTGTATTACAACCCTATCTGACAGCACTCGGATAAAGGTAAATACAGACAGGGAATGGGGATGCAGCAGGGAAGTTTTTCTGGAAAAAGGTAATTCATTGCTGAAGCCGAAAGAAATACCCAGATAAAAGAACAGGTGAAAGACGTGTCAAGGGAGAAGCAGCAGCAAACACCAAGACCTGAGGCAAGAGACAGTATGGCAAGTCCTAAGAACTGTAAATAATTCCCTCGGGCTTGAGTAAAGCTTCAAAGAGGAAGTGAGACAAAAGAAGAAGACATAATCAGTCCATAAAGGACATGTAGACCTTGATAAATTTTCAGGTTCATTGTTAAGCTATGAGGAACCTCTGAGAGTTTTAAGCAAAGCAGTGACACAGTGAGGTTTAGAGTTTAGAAAGATCCTCCTAAATGTACTGTGCTGATTAAATGGAGAGGAGCAAGAATGATGAAGGAGAACACTCAGGAGACTGCTATAGAGGTCCCAATGAGAAATGGTGGGTGAACAAATGTGAGAGCACTGGAGATGTATGTAAATGGATTTGATATTTTGGAAAGAAAATATGAGGGAGTAAGGAGTAGATAAGTAGCATTCTGACTTTGGCAACTTGTGGGTGGAAGTGACAAATATAAAACTAAAAGATACAGGAGGGGTAGTAGGCTAGAGGTAGGATAGTAAGTTCATTCTTGGACATGCTGTGTGTGAGATCATTTGAATCCTGAGATAAAGATGTGCAAAGAGAAGCGATCAATTTATTTAGCATTTTGTCTAGTCCTGTGTGGTGCCCGACCCACAATAAGTGCTCAATAATTCATTCATGAATGAATGAACAAAAACAGCTCAGAAAAGAGATCTGGGGGCTTCCCTGGTGGCGCAGTAGTTAAGAACCCGCCTGCCAATGCAGGGGACACGGGTTCGAGCCCTGGTCCAGGAAGATCCCACATGCCACAGAGCAACTAAGCCCACGCGTCCCAACTACTGAGCCTGCGCTCTAGAGCCTGCAAGCCACAACTACTGAGCCTGCATGCTACAACTACTGAAGCCCACACGCCTAGAGCCTGTGCTCCACAACAAAAGAAGACCCCGCTATGAGAAGCCCACGCACCGCAACGAAGAGTAGCCCCCGCTCACCTCAACTAGAGAAAGCCCACGCGCAGCAACAAGACCCAGTGCAGCCAAAAATAAATAAAATTTAAAAAAAAACAAAACACTGTCTACCCAGAATTCCATAACCAGAAAAAAAAAGAAAATAAAAGAGATCTGGACTTAGATCTAGATAAGGGAATTAATACTATATACCCAGGAGAATATATGCTGTGGGAATACATTATATCAGTTCTGCTCAGAGTGTGTACTGCACACACAGCTGGTCCTCAAACTGTCACCTGTCCTCAATGGAATAAGCACAGACATTAAAAGTAAGTATTTGGAAAGTTTTATAGCAATGCAACAGTAATTTTACAACTGTTTTTTATCAAATATAAAGAAATTAGACTCATTTCATATGCCTTTGTTTTATTTTTTATTTTTCTTTAGTTTTTGGGGTTTTGTTTTGGTTTTTTACTTTTACAAAAGTTTTGGTCTGTAATGGACTGGATGTGTTAAAAGCAAACAAAAAAACATAAATCCTATGGGTAGCTTAAGCACAGAATTAGACCATTTGGAGACAGTGTTTACGGCAGTTCCTCTTTGGCTCATTCTCACTTCCTACTATTCCTTCTTACCTGTTTTTTTAAACACAGTTTTATTCCCTTCCTAGGATCACAACAGTAAACTAAAGCCTCTTTTGTGTATTTCATATGTTTATCCAATTTGGCTCCAAAATTGTTCCTATAGCATGGATAAAAGATATTTCTTTCCCTCCCCTGAGTGCTGTAGAAAGAACAATATGGTGGACAAAATTCTAAGTAGTCTTCTGGTGTTATGCCCTGTATAATTCCTATTCTTTGTATGTGGGCAGGACCTATGACTTGCCTCTAGCCAAAAGAATGTGCTAAGAGTGACTGGATGCTACTTTCTTGATTAAGATAGATAGATAACAGATGTCCTAGCAAATTCACTTTCACACTGACACTGAAGAACTAAGCCACCATAAATTCTAAAACTACCAAAAAAACTGAATTATAAAAACAACCTGTGGGACCAAGACGTGGATCATTTCCCAGTTGAGTCTTCAGATGAGACCTCACTCTCAGCCAGTATCTTTACTGTAGACTTATGAGACCTCCAAGCAGAGGACCCAGTTAAGTCAGGCCTGAAGTCCTAACCAAGAGAAGATGTGAAATAATAAATGTATGCTGTTTTAAGCTGCTAAATGTGTGGTAATCTGTTATGAGGCATAGAAAACCAGCACAACTAGATAGGTGTTTGATAGTTGCTTACATTCAAATGAAGAGAAACTTGGGTAAATGGGGCACTGGTAGTGTTATTTCTATGACTCAAGACATGAGGAAAATGAAAAATAGTGAAAGAATAAAAATTATTTTTGGATGGAATGAAAAAGTCTTGGAAATGAGGAAAAAATTCATTAAAAAAGAATTTAAAACCAAGTCAAATGCTTAAGAAATTTCAAAAAGAAGAACTATGAAAGGTCATTATATTTCATAAGAAAATGGAAAATAGTCACTGGCTCCTTTTGAGAGAGTAGCTTCACTACAATATGGAACTTCAAAATCAATATTGTTAGGAATTGGAGAGGGGATGAATGGTGCAAATTTGGAGATAACAAATACAGATAAATAGAACAATTTTTTCAAGTTAAAGACAGAAGAGATATTTAATGGAAATTGGGTGATGCAGAGTGCAGGGTTAAGGAATGTATATTTCAACATGGTGGAAGTAAGGATGAAGTAGAGAGAAAAAGATTAATGATGCTCTAGGGATAGGTGCTTAAGGCATGACACCTCGGGCTCAAGTGGAAGCGTCAGTCCTAAAGAAAGGCACTTTTTATTCTCAGACTGTTAAAAAAAAAAAAAAAAAAGGATAAAAGGACATGTAATGTGGAGAGGAGATTTTAAGAAGCTCACATAGGATTGTCTCTTAACTTCTTGATTAAAGAAGGGAAGCTGTCCACTTCAGAATGAGAGGGAAGGATTGGACCCTGCATTGGAAGTGAGTGAAGGTTTGGAATAGCTCTTTTGCAGACTGTGTTAGAGGATCAACAAGAGATTAATGAAAGGATTAAGAAGCAATTAAAGTTAGACAGCGTGAACTGGTAGTAGGCCAAGTCTGTAGAGTTTTGCTTGAAATCTGTCACTGATGCTGGGTAACAGCTAGTAGAGAAGCTGAATTGATGGCAGATCGGTGGCTCATAGAAAGCACAGCATACATCACTAAGGATGAGACCTGCATACACTACTTGATTCGAAAAGGACAGCCAGAAGATAGAGATTTTAACAACAGATGGCAAATGTACTTTCAGCCAGCTATGATATCAGTTATTGTTTAAAATTCGACCACTAGAAAACAGAAAACACCCTAGAGTGTTTTAATCAAAGTCTATTTTATGTCCTTAACAGTCCAGCTAACTTCCTTAGACCAGTCCTTATTCTCCAGTTCCGTGTATATTTTATTTTAAAATATGTATAAGAAATTGTCATTTTCTTAAAATGTTTTAAACAGAAGCAGCATAGTCTACTAGGAATTTTTATGTAGAGCTTAGCATCCTGATTCTGTAACTTAACTAGTTGCGATGGGAAAGTTATTTCATCTCTCTGTGCCTTAAGTTCCTTATCGTAAGTGGGGATAATAATCTCTAACTCTCAGTGTAGATGTGATAATTAAATGGGATAATTTATGAATTGGTACCATGGCATATATAATGATTTTTAAATAATGTTATTTAAATTTTTTCATAGAAGCAATGTAATTCCATAATTATTTTTGCTTTCTAGAACAAGCCAGTAAAAAATACTGAGAAAAATTGGAAAACACAGCAAAGTAGAAAAGTAAAAATGATAAAAAAAAAAAAACCATCATCCAAGCATTAAAACTTTTAGTATCAAATATAAAATTTTATAACCAAGAGACAGTTTTAGGCCATAAAGTTCAATCCTTGCATTTTACAGATGAAAAAACTGAGGCCCAGAGAATAGAGCTGGCTTTTCTAAGGGTACAAAGCTTATTAGCTATAGAGCCAAGTATAGAAATGAGGTCTTCCAACTCCAGTGACTTTCCACTCACTGTAATGAGAGGGTTAAGAACATTGCACTGTCAACAACCAACATTTATTGTGTCCACATATACTCAAGGCACTCACTGCTCTGGGTGTATAATCATTATTTGTTATAATTTCACACCTATTAAGAAACCAATTGAAAGCCTACATGTAGATGGGCAAAAAGACAATCTTTCTAAATAAAATGGAAAATAACACCTTATACCTGTGCCTGCAGCATAAACTGTACAAAATTCATTTCCTCCAGTATCACAGTGTGCAAACAGTCTACTTTTGCAAGAAAAAACATCCATTTTTCAACTACACTTGATATCAAGGAAAACATGATGGCTGTAAGTCATCCACTTTGTAAGCTCTTAAAACTCAGTCCCAAAGGCTCTTGGGCCTTATCAACAGGCCTAAATGATGTAAATTACTCCACTGAAAGTTCAGAAAAAATATTTTCCCAGATTGTTAAAGACCTCAAGCCTAGCCCACAGACTTGACATTTAGCCTGCAATGTGGTATGGCTCAAATTAGCTTTTTGAGGTGAACAAAGAAAAAGAAACAAGGAAATATGGAGTGACCTCAAAATGATGTTCCCTGGAGGTCCACTGTTGAGTTAACTTGCAGATGATAATTTAACAAAGAAATAACTTCAGCATATCCTCTTATAGTGATTTAGACATTAGTCCCCCAAATTTTGTTTGCACAATTTTAAAAAGGTATTTCTAAAAAGAACACCTCCGTCTGCTTCTTTTTAAACAATAAGAAGTTGAGGGGCTTTCCTGGTGGCGCAGTGGTTGAGAATCCGCTTGCTAATACAGGGGACACGGGTTCGAGCCCTGGTCTGGGAGGATCCCACATGCCGCGGAGCAACTGAGCCCGTGAGCCACAACCACTGAGCCTGCGCGTCTGGAGCCTGTGCTCCGCAATGAGAGGCTGCAACAGTGAGAGGCCCGCGCACTGCGATGAAGAGTGGCCCCCGCTCGCTGCAACTGGAGAAAGCCCTCGCACAGAAACGAAGACCCAACACAGCCATACATACATACATACATACATACATACATACATACATACATAAATAAATAAATAAATAAATAAATGAAGTTGAGGATTACTAACTAGATGGTGTAACAAGTATTGCCCAGGCCTCTAGCCTAGGAATATCCTTCCAGCTCAAAGTATGTTTATGGCATGTGTGTATTGTGTGTATGGTGAATGCAAAGAGTGAACTCTGACAAGTATAAGAGAATTTTCATTTGGTTTAATAAACACTTATTATCTGCCTACCATGTGCCCGTTATTTTAGGCACCTGAGGATACAAAACTAAGCAAGTCCCAGGCCCTGCCATCTAATCTATAATCTTCTGAGGAAAGCAGACACACAAAAAGGTAATTTCAATGTGTTAAATTAGAGATATAATGAGGTCTGTATTTGGAACACAGACGTGAAGGAGGAGTTTGCAGCACTTAGCTTCATCTTTGGTTCAAGATGCCTGCAGAAGATGACTAATGTACTGGAGAGGATGACTAAATTAGCAAGGCAGTAAATCATGAAAAAGCATCCAGGTATGAGCATAGACCTAAGGCGTTAGCCAGTATGGTGTGTTCTGAGAACCACAAGCTGCTACATATAGCTAAATAGTAAAGTTCAAAGCAGAGAGTAGGAAAAGATAAGGATTAAGAGTACCTAAGGCCAGATATTGGAGAGACTTATGTACTATGCTGAGTAGCTAAAGAGCTTGGGTTTGATTCTGTAGGTCACAAGGAGCTAATCAAAACAGGAATGTGTGGTAGAAAGCTCACTCTGGGTAATGTGGGGAATGAACTGAAAAGGAACTGGACGAGAAGAATGGGACCAGCTAGAAGGGTCCAGATGAAATATGGTGAGGATATGATGCAGGGCAATGGCAGTGTGCATGAAAGGAGTTAATAGGTGAGCCAATGATTGAAGAGATAAGCTTGGAGGGACCTGTGACATGTCAGACAAGGAGAGGGAAGAGTTCAGGATGATGCCATGGTTTTGGGCATTGCATGCCTTGATATGATTGCCTATGATTATGAAGACAAGAAAGAGCAGGGCAAAGGGGAAGAAAACGAGTTCAGCTGGGGACATGTTGAAAGTAAGGTGCCTATGAAACATCCAAGATAAATGGTTTGGCAGATGGAGGTTATATGAGACTGATGTTCTGGGGTTTCTCTTGACGACCATCTTCCTCCTGTTTTGATAGCTTGTGGCAAGTCTTCCTGGCTACCTGCCCCTGGAAGCACTAACCCAGAGAATCCAAGAAGAAACATATCCCCTTTGCAGTTGATGGGTTTCCTCCTAGGAAGCCTCTGCCACCTTTGATAGAAAGCTGGGCTCTAGATGGGGGACCAAGGGAGGACAATAAGATTGTGTTGCAGATAAAATGTGGTGCCTCCCAGAACCACACCCAATGACTTCTGTCTCCCTGTTTCTACTGCATGAGGGACAGCTTCAGGTATTAAGTCAATGTGGTGGCCAACCATACTCTCAATCTCAGCACATCTTGTGGTCTCTCCTGTTTTCCTGTCTCCCTACCTCATAGCAGAATCCCTTCAAATGCAACTGAAATACTCAAGACCACATTCATGTCGAATCTGCATCTCCGAGAAACCCACCTTTCTTTCTCCCCTCACTTCATGCCATAAACTTCCCTCTCCCAACTCTGCCTGTCCCACTGCCCCAGATCAGTCAGTTTGTTTGGTCTTGCATTTCACTCACAACATGAAGGATTCTAGATATAGGTTTTATTTAGTAGCATATTTAATTTTTCTCCTCCTATCTCCCAGACTTTGCAACCCACTTTAAAAACTCAAAGACTTTTTATTTGTGGCAAAGTGACACAGTGGACCTGGATTTGACTGTCAATACTATCACCCAGATGGGGAAGTCACATAAGCTTACTGAATCTTAGTTTCTTTATCTGTAAAATGGAGGTTAAAATACTTTCAAGATTGCTGTGAAAATTAAATGAGGAAGCATGTTAAAGGGACTGGCATGTGGTAGGTAGACAATAAACATTCTTTCCCTTCCTGCTCTACTTTTTAAAATTGAAGTATAGATGTACAGCAAAGTGATTCAGTTATATGTATTTTTTCAGATTATTTTCTATTCTAGGTTACTACAAGATATTGAATGCAGTTGCCTGTGCTATACAGTAAATCTTTAATGCTTACCTATTTTATGTGTAGTAGCTTGTATCTGTTAATCCCATACTCCTAATTTATCCCTCCCCCTCCCTTTCCCATTTGGTAACCATAAGTTTGTTTTCTATGTCTGTGAGTCTTTATCTGTTTTGTAAATAAGTTCCTTTGTATCATTTTTTAGATTCCACATGTGAGATCATATGTTGTCTTTTTCTCTCTGATTTTACTTCACTTAGTATGATAATCTCTAGGTCGATCCATGTTGCTACAAACGGCAATATTTCATTCTTTTTATGGCTCAGTAATATTCTATTGCGTATATATACCACTTCTTCTAAAGCCAATTGTCTGTTAACAGCCACTTGGATTGTTTCCACATCTTTGATATTGTAAACAGTGCTGCTACAGATATTGGGATGCATGTGTCTTTTCAGATTAGACTTTTTGTGTTTTCTGGTTACATACCCAGGAGTGGGATTTGCTAGATTATATGGTAGTTCTATTTTTTGTTAAGGAACCTTCATACTGTTCTCCATAGTGACTGCATCAATTTATACTCCCATCAACAGTGTAGGAGCGTTCTCTTTTCTCCATACCCTCTCCAGCATTCATTATTTATACTTTTTGATGATAGCCATTCTGACTGTGATTTGCATTTCTCTAATAATTAGCGATATTGAGCATCTTTTCATGTACCTGTTGGCCATCTGTATGTCTTCTCTGGAGAAATGTCTACTTAGGTCCTGGGCCAATTTTTTCACTTTTTATTTTTAATATTAAGCTGTATGAGCTGTTTGTATATTTTGAAAATTAATCCCTTGTCAGTAGCATTGTTGGCAAATATTGTCTTCCAGTTGGTAGGTTGCCTTTTTGTTTTATGGTTTCCTTTGCTGTGCAAAAGCTTTTAACTTTAATTTGGTTCCATTTGTTTATTTTTGTTTTTATTTCCGTTACTCCAGGAGACAGATCCAAAAAAATATTGCTGTGATTTATGTCAAAGAGTGTTCCTCTACGTTTTCCCCTAGGAGTTTTATAGTATCCAGTCTTCCATTTAGGTCTTTAATACATTTTGAGTTTATTTTTGTATATGGTGTTAGAGAATGTTTTAATTTCATTGACTTACATGTAACTGTCCACCTTTCCCAACACCACTCATTGAAGAGAATGTCTTTTCTCCATTGTATTTTCTTGCCTCCTTTGTGGTGGATTAATTGACCATAAGTGTGTAGGTTTATTACTGGGCTTTCTATGTCTGTCCCCCCCAATACCATGCTGTTTTGATTACTGTAGCTTTGTAGTATAGTCTGAAGTCCAGACGGGTTATGCCTCCAGCTTTTTTTTTTCCCCCCTCAGGATTGCTTTGGCAATCCTGTGTCTTTTGTTCTTCCATATAAATTTTAGGATTATTTGTTTTAGTTCTGTGAAATAATGTCACGGGTATTTTGATAGGGATTGCTTTAAATCTATAGATTACTTTGGGTAGTATGGTCATTTTAATGATATTAATTCTTCCAATCCAAGAGCATGGGATTTCTTTCCATTTCTTTGAATCAGCTTCAATTTCCTTTATCAATGTTTTATAGTTACTCGATTATAGGTCTTTCACTTCCTTGGTTAAGTTTATTCCTAGGTTTTGTTTTTCGGGGTTTTTTGATGTGATTTTAAATAGGATTTTTACTTTCTATTTCTGATAGTTCATTGTTAGTATAAAGAAATGAAACAGATTTCTGTATGTTAATCTTGTATCCTGCTACCTTGCTGAATTCATTTATTGGTTCTAATAGTATTTGTGTGGTAACTTTAGGGTTCTCTATATTGTATCATGTCATCTGCAGATAGTGACACTTTTACCTCTTCCCTTCAAATTGGGATACATTTTATTTCTTTTTATTGTCTGATTGCTGTGGCTAGGACTCCCAACACTCTGCTGAATTTAAGTGGTGAGAGTGGGCATCCTTGCCTTGTTCCTGAATTTAGCAGGAAGGCTTTCAGCTTTTTACTGTTGAGTATGTTGGCAGTGGGTTTCTTGTAAATGGCTTTTATTATGTTGAGATATGTTCCCTCTATACCCACTTTGGTGAGAGTTTTTATTATGAATGAATGTTGAATTTTGTTAAATGCTTTTTTTCTGCCACTACTGAGATGATCATGCAGTGTATCACATTGGTTGATTTATGTATGTTGAACCATCCTTGCCACCCTGGAATGAATTTGACATGATCACGGTGTATGATCATTTTTATGTATTGTTGGATTCATTTTGCTAATACTTTGTTGAGGATTTTTGCATCTATATTCATCAAAGATATTAGCCTGTAATTTTCTTTTTTTGCAGTGTCATTGTCTGGTTTTGATATCAGGATGATATTGGATTCATAGAGTGACTTTGCTAGTGTTCCCTCCTCTTCAATGTTTTGGAATAGTTGATAAAGATAGGTATAAGTTCTTTGCATATTTGGTAGAATTCCCCAGTGAAGCCATCTGCAGGGACTTTTGCTTGCAGAGAGTTTTAATTATTATCATTATTTTTTTTTTTTTTTTTTTTTTTTGCGGTACGCGGGCCTCTCACTGCTGTGGCCTCTCCCGCCGCAGAGCACAGGCTCCTGACGCGCAGGCCCAGCGGCCACGGCTCACGGGCCCAGCCACTCCGCGGCATGCGGGATCCTCCCAGACCGGGGCACGAACCCGTGTCCCCTGCATCGGCAGGCGGACTCTCAACCACTGCGCCACCAGGGAAGCCCTTAATTATTATTATTACAGATTCTATTTCACTTCTAGTGATCAGTCTGTTCAAATTATCTTTTTTCTCTTGACTCAGTTTTGGCAGCCTGTATGTCTCTAGAAACTTCACCATTTCTTCTAGGTTGTCCAATTTGTTCGCATATAACTGTTAACAGTATTCTGTTATGATTTTGTGTATTTCTGTGGTATTGGTCATTATTTCTCCTCTTTCATTTCTTACTTTGGGTCCTCTCTCTCTTCTTGGTGAGCCTGGCTCACCAAGATTTTGTTCATCTTTTCAAAAAATCAGCTCTTGGTTTTACTGATCTTTTCTATTTTTTTTGATTTCTATTTTATTTATTTCCTCTCAGATCTTTATTATTTCCTTCCTCTGCTTACTATGGGTTTTATTCTTCTTTTTATAATTCTTTTAGGTGATAGGCTAGGTTGTTTATTTGAGATTTTTCTTCTTTCTTGAGGAAGGTCTTTATCACTAAGAGCTTCCCTCTTATAACTGCTTTTGCTGCATTCCATAGATTTTGTAAGGTTGTGTTTTCATTTTTATTTGTCTTGAGATATTTTCTGACTTATGCTTTGATTTCATTGTTGACCCATTGGTTTTTTAGTACATGCTGTTTAGAATCTATGTGTTCATTCTTTTCCTGTTTTTCTTTCTGTTATTTCTAGTTTCATGCCAAGTTTGTGGTCAGAACAGAGGCTTGAAATAATTTCCATCCTCTTAAATTTGTTGAGGTTTGTTTTGTGACCTAGTATGTGGTCTATCCCAGAGGATATTCCATGTGCACTTGAAAAGAACGTGTATTGTACATCTTTTGGATGTAGTGTCAATTAAGTCCAACTGGTTTATTGTGTCATTTAGGACCTCTATTGCCTTATTAATTTTCTGTCTGGATGGTTGTTCATTGATGTCAGTGTGGTGTTAAAGCCTCCTACTATTATTGTATTCCTGTCAGTTTCTCCCTTTATGTCTGTTAGTATTTGTTTTATATATTTAGGTGCTCTTGTATTCTGTTAAAGAGTGTAACATCCTCTTCTTGTACTGATCCCTTTATCATTATATAATGTCCTTCTTTTTCTTTAGGACCTTTGTTTTAAAGTCTACTTTGTCTGATATGAGTAGTACTACTCTCACTTTTTTGTCACTGACATTCGCATGACATATCATTTTCCATCCCCTCACTTTCAGTCTGTTTCTTTCACCCTGAAATGAGTCTCTTGTAGGCAGCATATTGTAGGTTCCTGTTTTTTAAATTCAATTTGCCACTCTACGTCCTTTGATTGTATTTAGTCCATTGACATTTAATGTAATTGTCGATAGGTGTGTATATTGCCATTTTAAACCTTGTTTTCCAGTTGTTTTTGTAGTTCTTCTTTGTTCAAATTTTGTTTGTCCCTTTGTAGTTTAATGATTTTCTTTCATAGTACACTGGAGTTCCTTTCTTTCTGATTTTTGTGAATCTATTGTATGTTTTTGATTTGTGGTTACCATGGAGTTCCAAGTATGTTGACCCATAACTATATCTACTTGCTATAAACTGATAGTAATACAAGTTCAAACACATTCTAAAAGATATATATTTTTATACTCCCCTTCCCCACATTTTGTGATTCTGATGTCCTATTTTACATCTTCATGTTTATTCTTTTGCTGTTAATTGTAGCTGTAACCCCTTTTACAAAAATTTTTTCACTGTTTTGTAATCTATGTATTGGCTTACTTAAGTGATGTTCAATCCCTGTATATATTTGCCTTTCCTTTTATGAGCTTCTCTTTCCTATAGATTTTTGTGTCTTTTCTATTTAGAAAAGACCTTTCAATATTCCTTTTTGGGTAGGTTTAGTATTGCTAAATTCTTTTAGTTTTTCCTTGTCTAAGAAGTTCTTTATCTCTCCTTCTATTCAAAATGATAATCTTGCTGTGTAGTATCCTAAGTTGCGGGGTTTTCCCTTTCAGGACTTTGAATATATCATGCCATTCTCTTTTGGCCTGCAATTTTCTGCAGAGAAATCAGCTGATAGCCTTATGGGGTTCCCTTGTAACTGACTCTTTGTTTTTCTCTTGCTGCCTTTAGAATCTACTCTTTAACTTTTGCCATTTTAATTATGATATGTATTGGTGTGGGTGTGTTTGGGTTCATCTTGTATGGGACTCTCTGTGCTTTCTGTACCTGAATATCTGTTTTCTTTTTTAGGTTTGGGAAGTTTTCAGCTATAATTTCTTCAAATACATTTTTGATCCCCTTTTCTCCCTCTTCTGCTTCTGGAACACCTATTATATATAGGTTGGCATGCTTTATATTATCCCATAGATCTCTTATGTTGTTTTTTTTTTTTTCATTTGTCTTTCTGTCTGCTATTCTGATTGGGTGATTTCCATTATTCTATCTTCCAGATCACGTATTTGTTCTTCTGTGTCATTTAGTCAGCTATTTATTGGTTTTTTCCTCAGTAACTGAGTTGTCTAATTTTGACTGGTTCACCTCTATGGTTTCTAGTTTCTTGTTACAGTGATCGGCATTTCTATCAAAAATCTTTCCAATTTCTTTAGCATTTCTATAACCTCCTTTTTAAACTCGAGGTCTAGCAGAGATCTGTTTTATTATTTGTTTTTTCAGGGCATTTCTTTTGTTCTTTTTAATCGGGAGTAGTTCCTCTGCTTTGTCACTTTACTTAACTTTCTCTGTCTCTATGAATTTAGGAGAAATAGTTATCTACTGTGGTCTTAAAGGGGTGTTTTTATGTGGGAGTGTCCCTGTGCAGATTATGTGTGTCCAATATCTTTGGTGCAAGGGCTCTTTTTAGTATGGATGCCAGCTGCATCTTTCCTCAGAGTGTGTTGGCCATTACACCATGGACAGGGGGTGTAACTGGCATTGTGCTGTCCAGAGCCTGTGCTGGATGTGAGGCAGGGCCTCCTCTTTGCTCTGTGGCTATCAATGACCTGTTGGAGGCAGGGTCTTCTCCCCAGTTGTTGCAGTAGAAGCCCTGAGGATCAGGTTGATCAGGTTCCATTGCCCTTGAGTACATGTCCTGCCCCAAGGGTGGTGATTGTTGAAGCAAGTGAGGCCCGTGAAGTCACAGCAAACCTATGAGCCACCTGTGTATGCATTCATGGTTCTGCTCAGAAGCAATCCAAGATCATGTCCCTTTCTCTTGTGTTTGTCCCAGATCTAGTGCAAAGCTGTGTTGTGGAGTAGGCTGGAGCTCAGAGCATTGTGGCTGCAGGAATCTAGGTGGCTGTGCTGCCACCTGGGCCCTGGACTGCCTCTGTGGAAGATTTCTCCCAGGACCTGTCTGCCCCAGATCTGATGCTAAGCTTAAGTGTGGAGTGGGCAGAGCTAGGGTACTCCTGCAGGGAAACAAATCACTGCACACTCCTGCCCAGGACCTAACTGCCAAGACTCAGCATCTAGGTGCTGCGTGTTCCTGTGGCACCACCTGGTGCACAGGCTATGTCTGCCACAGTAAGACCTGCAGCCACAGTGCCCACACTAACAATGGGCTCCACAGCTCTCCTGGATCACATTCCAGGCACTCAGCTGCCCTGTCTTTTTAATTCTCTCTCATCTCTTCTTCATAATGCATTCTATTTTTGTTCTTCTGCTTTCATAGTTTCTAGAATTTTATTTTCCTTATCCAGTTCTCTAGCTTCCCTGCTCTCTCTTCAGTAACTCCTCCCTGATTTCATACTCCCAATGCAGAGATGTGGTCTTCTTATATCTCTGATTTCTTTTAAAAATAAACTCTCCATGAGCAGAACATGTATCTTCTTGACTTATTTCTATAGCAAAGTGGCCATCAAGTGAGTACTTAGTAAGCTTTTCTAAATCATTGCTGATGTGTATCTCAGTAGATTAAATATAAGTGATGCTTTTTCTCCACCAATTTTCTATGTTGCTCCTCTTGTGCCTATATATAGAACAGAGGTACTCTGCTTATTAGTACCTGTGTTTCTCACCCCAGTGTCCTGAGATACCATCTCTATAACAAAAGATTGCAGGTTCCTTTCTGCATTTATTAATATCAAACCTGTGGCTATGCAGCTCACCTCAAAAATTAAATTACATAGATTCATAAGATCTCAGATCTCACAAGTTGTTTGCTGTCTCTTTAACCATGCTTGAAATGAAAGGAGATATTCTGTATGCTGTTTAATTAAAGCATTAAAGCAGTGGCAGTCTCCCCCACAGGAAAAACTCTCTTTCTGCAAATTCACAGTATTTGGTTGCATCAAATATACTTTCAGCTTCAATTAACAGAAACTTGACTAAAAGTGGCTTAAAACTTTATCTCATATTTTCAAAGTCCAGAGGTATACAGCTCACTTGTGGTTAATAATTCAACAGGTCAGCCTTGCCATTAAGGACTCAGGTGCTTGACATTGCTCTAATCTGCCATCTCTAGCATGTCCACAACCTACTCCTCCTGGTTGCAAATGGTTGTAGCAGGGCTAGGCATCATTTACCAACAAGACTGCGTTTAGCAAAGAACAGAGGCTTTCCTCCTGTGTATTCCTTTTGAATAGGGAGGGTACCTTTCCTGGAGTACCCCAGCATAATTCCTCCAGGATTGGATCACATGCTCATGGGAACCAATCACTGGCAACAGGCATGGGCAGCATGTTTGCCTTAGACTTACCCTGCCTCAGAAAGATAATGACTCACTCTGTAAAGGAGGGCAAGGACCCATTTGTGAACACAGAGCTCTGTGGAGGCAACTAACAGAACTCAGTGTGTATCAGCATGACCAAAAGGAAAGAAATGGCTGTTTGCGTTGCAACCAACAGCATCTTGCCACAGTCATAGCAAATCAGTAAGTATTATGGTTTGCATAACGCTGCAAACAAGGGCTGAAATCAGGGTGCCTGGGGCACACAATTTTTTTTTTTCTTAACATCTTTATTGGAGTATAATTGCTTTACATTGTTGTGTTATTTGCTGCTGTATGTGAATCAACTATACGTATACATATATCCCCATATCCCCTCACTCTTTCTTCTCCCTCTCACCCTCCCTATCCCACCCCTCTAGGTAGTCACAAAGCATGGAGCTGATCTCCCTGTGCTATGCGGCTGCTTCCCACAGCTATCTGTTTTATATTTGGTAGTGTATATATGTCTATGCCATTCTTTCACTTCGTCCCAGCTTATCCTTCCCCCGCCCCACATCCTCAAATCCATTATTTATGTCTGTGTCTTTATTCCTGTCCTGACCCTAGGTTCTTCAGAACCATTTTTCTTTTCAGATTCCATGTATATGTGTTAGCACATGGTACTTGTTTTTCTTTTTCTGACTTACTTCACTCTGTATGACAGACTCTAGGTCCATCCACCTCACTACAGATAACTCAATTTTGTTTCTTTTTATGGCTGAGTAATATTCTATTGTATATAGGTGTGGGGCACAAAATTTAAGATGGCTTTCACTCTCGGTACTGGCATGGCCATGAGAGTAGATGCCTTCTTAAATTTTGTGTCCTAGGAACTTTGCTGGTTTCACCCTGGCCTGGCACTGGCTGTGGACATGGTATAAGCTCAATAAATACATTTATTTAATTGTAATGTGTGTCAGAAAACCCATTTTTCCCATAAATACCTCAACTGATTCCTGAAATTCTATCACTAGCAGTTTATTTCTTCGTGTAAAGCCTTGCCTTCCTCTGTGGTATACTTTTCTGTATTCAAATGCCCCTAAAGAGGGAGTTTATTATACTATCACATTCCTAACAGAAGAGATGAGATTTGGAATCAAACCAGTAGGTTATTTGCAGTCAAGATCTGTGTTAGACTTGGGATGCTTGAGGCAACTTCTCTACATCTCAGTGAGAGAATGTAATACTGAGAGATGCTGGGCAAAGGTTGGGAAGAAATGTTGTACTTCAGCAGAGTGCCTTCAGAGCACCATGGTAATCTCCACATATTTTGAGGACAATATCAAAGGGATGAAGTAGGAAAGTAAAGGGAATGGTATTGTAAGCAATTAGTTTTGCTGCAAAACTAACCATCATACAACACAGAGGCTTAAAACAATAAACATTTATCATTACTCTGGAATCTATGCATCAGTGGGGGAGGTTCTGCTGATTTGGGACAGATTCAATGGATATCCTCTTGGTTCATTCATGTGTGGCTTAGACAGGGGCTGCATGGTCTAGAATGGCCTTACCATCATGGGCCATGTGTCTTTCATCATCCAACAGGTCAGCCCTGACTTTCTCATGAGGGTTTTTCCAGGTTTCTAGAAGAACGTGGGAGCAAACTCCCAAGTGCAAGAGCTTTTCAAGGCCCTTCTTGTGTCATTTTGCTCATGTCCCATTGATCAAAGCAATCACACTGTCAAGCTGAGAACCGGTGTTGGGGGAGGTGGGGGACACTAATAGGGCATAACTAGAAGGGTGAGTGCATGGATATTTATGGCCATCTTTGCAGTACAACACAGAAAGCATTCTTGTTTGGAAGCATCTTCAAGGTACCTACTGAAGGATTCCAGGAATTGTTGGGAAGCTTGCTATAGATGTAGATGAACCAGAGGAAAACGCAAGTGTGCCATTAAGAGTAGTTGCTTCAAAAGGAAACAGAAAAGCTGCCATCTTGGCAAATGCCAGCAGTATCCATTTAAGTACTGCCCAGAGGAGGGGTCACCAAGAAAATCCAAGCAGACTCTCTTGTTGCCATATATCTCCACCTGTGGAGGTGGAGGTATCAGGTTATTTGAATCATAACTATCTTTGCTCAACTTTCCTGCTCATAAAGCAAACTCCCTGTGCTTTAACTTCTTATGTATTTGGCCCATAGAGAGAACGAAACAGTAAAGACAATATGAAGACTTGGTCTGCTGAATACTTATATTCCTCTTTGAAAATTACTACATTAGCATTCTGGCTTATATACTTCAGTATCCTGTGAGATTTTAACAGTATCTAAGGCTGGCTTTGTTTCCATAATCAATCACACATCTTTTCATATCACATTGTGACATGAAGTATTGTTTACAAAATAGCATTTATGTTCATCGCTACTTCACTAGACCTTGTTACTTACTGAGGTAACAAAACTCAATATATTGTAACATTTTTTCATTATAAACAATCACGGGAAAGTGTATTTTATTTTATGCCTTTAAACAATTATTCTGAAAAGAGATCCTTAAGCTTCATAAGATTGCAAAGGTAAAAAAGGGCTTTAAAAATGGTAATATCCTGAGTTAACATGAGCCAGCTTCATCTAGTCTAATAAAATCAAAAGCACTGATAAGTGTTATTAGACTTGCAAAGCCTAGAAGCAGATCCTAAGCCAAGTGAAATCACCAAGGATATGCCACTCTTTGTACTGTACTACTACATATATGTCCTACAATACCTAATAGTGAAATAGAAATGCTAGGGATGATTGTTAAAGTGAGAGTGCTGGACTGGACAATCTCTAAAGGCCATTTCAATCTAGCATTCTACAATTTTATAACTCTCTATCCTACCTCAAACCCTGGACACAATCATCCCATAACTAAATGAAGAAACTTATATTCAGCCTTCTAGAGGTGGATCACAAACTACCATCCATGGGTCCACTGACTGTTTTTGTCCTGCCTGTGAGCTAAGAATGTTTTCTACATTTTTAGTGGTTGCAAAAGTCAAAAAAGAATAATATTTTGCTGCACTTCAGAATTATATGAAATTTAATGCCAATATATTATGCTCTAGTGTAGTACAACCACATCCATTCATTTACTTGATGTCTATGGCTGTTTTTGGTGCCACACCGGCAGAGCTGAGTAGGTGCAACAGAGACCATATGGCTTGCAGAGCCTAAAATATTTACTACTTGGCTCTTTACCAAAAAATATTGCCAATCCCTGTTCTGGAGGAAGAAAACTGAGTATCTGATTCTCTGTCTCTCCATTCCCATTAATGTCTCATCCTTTTCCTAAATGTTCCTTCCCAGATTAACCAGACCTAAAAAAAACTTGCTCTCCTCCCTACCTCTACTGCTGTGTGGAGAGGTTTTAGTGTGTGTTCTGCTTCACAAGCAGCATGTCAGGCAAATCATGCATATAATTCACATTTTAAATGAGTTAATTATTTAAGTGCTCAATCTTTTAGTCCGTCTATCTGCCAGCATTAGAAGGAGGAAATGAATAAATATGAGGGTATTTCATACTCCTCCCCCCATCATTCATTAAAAACATTTCGGAGACTCATTAGTCTGGAACTTAAGCAGCCTTTATAGTAGGCTGATAAGATACCAGACGTTACTCTGCAAACTACATGAGTATCACCTAAATGGAGGGAGTAAAATTCCTATCAGCTCAGTAGAAATTAACTGTGACTCAGCCTCTCACTGCTTTTCTCTAGGTCTTCAGGAAAATCTAATTCCATCTCTGTGATTTATTTAAATTGCTGGAAAAAATGGTTAAGCAAATAAAGCACTTGGATGCAAAAAATGATGTGTCACTTGCATACCATGGAGTGCTTTCTGTTCTATCAACAGGAAATGAAAAAGAGTAAGAAAAAATGGGCAGCCTTTAAAAGGATTTTAAATCAGAACACTGCATGCCCCAACTCTCTCATGACTCCTAAAAGCCTGTGGTGTACTTTCCCCCTTTTACGGTGTTAAGATGGCAAAAGTATTCTTGTGCTTTAAATTCACTTTCCAAAACATGTTGTCACTTTCAAACAGCCACACTGGCAGTGCCTCTTGAGTAACTTGGACTGAAAGGCACACAATTATCTGTGTCTTATTCTCATCTGACTGTGGGTTCTCCCACTCATCACACAATGCACATATTGTAGCAGTATCGTGGGCAGTGACCTTAAGAAAAGTCCCTTGGGTCCAGAAGCTTTTGGTGGCACTTTATGATAATTGGTTTTTATGACCTCTTGCAGTTTTTCTGGTCACATCTGGTTGCTGTGTTCATTTGGGGGCTTATTAAAAAGAACACTGTATTTCAATAAAGGAGAAATTACTTGAGAGGGGTAACAAGCAAGGGGGTTGTCCTTGTCCTTCCGTTTTTTTTTAACAAAATGCCATGGTCTGGTGAATTAAATAAAATGAGTGCCTTTTGAATGCTTGTAGTTTTCACACTTACTCTTAATGTTGCAAATCCTCTGAGTTCAGCCTGCATGCCCTGCGCCAGTGTGGCACCTGTTAGCAAAAGCGGAACAGGTTAATTTTTAGACTCCTGATAGCTGCTTCAGGTTCCAAGGGTTGAAAATGTATGCCTGGTGGGGATAAATTTTTATTTTGGCAAGGAAGGGAAAGGACAGCGGACTGGGGCCAACACGAACAGAAAAGCATAATGGAGCCTTGTGCTGCCACTTAAATTGAAGTCTGCCTACCTCCTACAAAACGGTAGCATTTGACAGTGAAGTACTTCCAACGAAAAATAATGAGCTCTCTCATTAAAAAGTAATAGTTTGTAAAGCAAAATTTCAAAGCATAGTTAATGAGCTTGTGAACAGTGCCAGGAAAACAGTAGCCTAAATGTCAGTGTTGAGAGCTATACAAGTTTATATGTGGCAAGAGATATTGGCTGGCAAGATTTGAAGGCTTACCCAAAACTTGAAGCTATTTTTTCTTTTATCAAAGTATTTTGCTATATTCTTTTTTTTTTTTAAGATTTATTAGGTATTTATTTTATTTATTTATTTTTGGCTGCACCGGGTCTTAGTTGCCACATGTGGGATCTTCGTTGAGGCATGCAGGATCTTTTATTGCAGAGCAGGGGCTCTTCATTGTGGCACACGGGCTTCTCTCTAGTTGTGGCACACAGGCTCCAGGGCGCCTGGGCTCTGTAGTTGTGGTGCACAGGTTCCAGAGCACATGGCTCTGTAGTTTGTGGCATGCAGGCTCTATAGTTGAGGCATGCGAGCTCAATAGTTGTGGTGTGCAGGCTTAGCTGCCCCACGGCATGTGGGATCTTAGTTCCCTGACCAGGGATCGAACCCGCATCCCCTTCATTGGAAGGCAGATTCTTTGACATTGCACCACCAGGGAAGTCCCTTTGCTATATTGTTTACCACCTATCATTGATCATGTTCCCCTTGAATTTATATTCCAGCACATTTTAATTAAAGCTTTTTAAAAAATACCTAGATTGTCATGTTAGAGCTATCAAAATGTTCTTTTCTGAGAGCCAATCACTATTTACCTTAGAGTAGAATGATATAATTTTCCAATCCAAAACTTTGAACATAGGGTTACTCCATGAGATAGAATATTTGAAATCAGGATTGTTCCAGAAAATCCAGGATGTTTGGTTGCCATAATGAAAAGTTAAATATAATACTGCAAGTTCCTTTTTTCTTAGATAATGTAGTAAACCATGGTAGCCACCATATTTGTCTGCTTAATATGCAAGCATCCTTTCCTTCCTCCTCTTCTACTGATAAATATTGCCTCATCTCTCATTCCCTAACCAAAAGAATGCCCGAGGATCTGTCATGGGAGTACACCATACCATTTGGCCTCTGTGATTCATTCACTGGTGGGTAAGTGACTAAGCAAATCCCAACAGAGTCCTTTCCTGGGATTGCAATGTGGAAACTGGGGGGAAAGGGTTTGCTCTCTTACCTTTGAGGTTGCTAAGCTGGTATCCTACAGAACTGGGGGTGCCAGCAGAAGAAAACTGGAAAGCAAAAGGAGAGATTGAGGCTCACAGAGAGAGAGAGGAAGAGCTTAGTAGTAGAGAGAGATCTGAAGATAGCATTTGCGTCCTGGATCTGGTCATACCTGGCGCCAGGTATGACCAGATCCAGGACGCAAATGATATCTTCCTTTTTATTTTTCTACCAGGTAGTGAAACAGTAATGTCCATTGTTTTGCTTGGGCTGGTTTGAGTTGGTTTCTGTCCCTTAAGATCAATAGGTAAGATATCCTCTCACGGAGAGTGCAAGGTCTAGCTATAATGAGAAAGTTATTGAAATTGTATTTAATCAATTCCACAGCAACTGTATACCAGGGAATGGTATAATGTGTCCTTTCCTAGTTAAAATAAAAAGGATATTGAGCAGGAAGAAATGGAATATTAATGATAGCTATCTTCAGAATAGAAGCACCATAGAATAATGTTAGATGTACGGACCACCTTACAAGTCTACAGAATTCATTAGAAGATGAGTTTGAAACTATAAAACACACAATAACTGGTATAATAATTTTGCTGGATTTTCAGAAGTTGCGGCTTTTATAACTTTCCAGTGTTTACCGTTTCAGTTCCTAATAGATATTTCTCCATATTGATTAAGAGGAAAATCCTTTAGAAGTTCCCTGTTAATATAGAATATATAAAAACAGAGGCTATATACATAAAAGCAAAGCAATATCTAGGGCTGAGTAGCCAAAACTTAGAGAAAGAAAACTTTAAAAATAATGATTTTAAGGTTGTGCAATCTTAAAATTTGTTATATATACATGTTGACAGCACATGCACTTCCTCAGCAGCATAAACCATAACTGAGCCTAGTTAGCAAGACAAATTCGTCAAAAAAAGGAAGCTGCCAGATGGCACACCTCGTTAATAACGACCATCTGTGAATTACGAAGCTGATTTGCAGTGCACTTGGTGCTTCATTTCTTGGGCAGCAAAGTTGCTAGTAACAACTTTGTAGAGGTGCCTGGGTGCTCTAGTGGCTTCATAGGTAACTTTAGTTTATTCTCAGCCTGGAATTTTTTTTTTTTAAAAAGCAGCTTCTTCTAGACCAACAAGATCTTATGCTGCACTAAAGGAGCAAACAGTGTCATTGATACTTGGGGGTTATTGTGAATTTTTCCCTTCTTAAAAACCAGGAAATTAGTAAAATGAAAAGTCTTTAGAGTGTTAACTGTCAACCCGGATGAGGATATAGATATGCAAAGACACTCAAATGAGCCAATGCTCTAGAGAAAGGAATTTGGGTCCAGTCCAGGAGCAAAGAGAAAGGAAAGGCACAGGGCTTTCAGTCTTGGCAGAACCTAACTTTGGCAATATGCAATAAAAGGGAGCCTTCAACACTTCAACATTTCGGGGAGTCCTAGTCCCACTGGTGAGGGTGGAGGTGGCATATGGAGGTTATAAGCGACAGATTTTCAATCTCCAGGTAGGTACATAGATAATTCAGGCTATTTTATTCTGATATCATTAGACAGCTTGATTTTTCTGATACCTCTTATTCTGATTCCATACTCAACAAGAAAATTTCTGACTCCAAAGCTGGTCAGGCAATAAGGTAGAATTTTCTAATTATTTGAACCTCAAGTATTGATATTTCTGTGCATGTGATAGTAATTTCAAAATTAATCAGTAAAGCAGTTACTGATTATTATTGTCTTTCCATGTATTAAACATTACAAATGTGCTAATATTTGACTATTTTTCGATCTATAAAACAATACTTTCATAGCTTGGCTACATTAAGAAAATGAGGACTTCCCTGGTGGCGCAGTGGTTGAGAGTCCGCCTGCCGATGCAGGGGACACAGGTTCGTGCCCCGGTCCGGGAAGATCCCACATGCCGCGGAGCAGCTGGGCCCGTGAGCCATGGCCACTGAGCCTGCGCGTCCGGAGCCTGTGCTCCGCAACAGGAGAGGCCACAACAGTGAGAGGCCCGTGTGCCGCAAAAAAAAAAAAAAAAAAGAATTAATAACAGATTTTCAGGATTTCTGTCCACATGTCACTAACTTTGCAAGCTAATAAACTGGTACTCCAGTGTCTACCTCAGAATCAATTGTTAGGATAAGACAGTAAAACTGCCATAGAATCATGGAAAGTCAGAAATGGAAGGGACCAGATATCAGTTAATCCAATTCTTTAATTTTTACAAAAAAGAAAACCAAAACCAAACTGGCTAAGGGACTCATTTGAAGGTGCAGAGCTTGTTAGTATCAGAAGTAGGACCTGAGCCTGGCTTCCACTAGAGATGTCTTTCTATCATACTATGCTGAATACACTATATACCAGAAACACAGCTAAGGAAAAAAAAAAAAAAAAAAACACTGACCTAAAATAAGGGAGACAGGGCTTCCCTGGTGGTGCAGTGGTTGAGAGTCCGCCTGCCGATGCAGGGGACACGGGTTCGTGCCCCAGTCCGGGAAGATCCCACATGCCGCGGAGCTGCTGGGCCCGTGAGCCATGGCCGCTGAGACTGCACATCTGGAGCCTGTGCTCCGCAACGGGAGAAGCCACAACAGCGAGCGGCCCGCGTACCGCAAAAAAATAAAAATAAAAATAAAAAAATAAAAAATAAAATAAGGGAGACAAAAGTCTTGTTCTAGCTCTTCCTTCAAGCTTTAACTACTTATGCTTTTTTTATTATGGTAAAAGACACTGTACTACTTACAAATACATAATATTAAAGTTATAATTTTAAATGTCTTTATTATAGGAAATTTGGAGAATACATAAATGTACTCAGAATAATATGATCTATTTCTACCCACAGAGAAAACTCAACATTAATACCTGACATATGTCTTACCAGGACTTTTTACTAGGCATCAATTTATGCGTTTCTCTCCCTCCTCAGTGCCCAATCAGGGCCTAGCAAAGAAGAGGCAGAACCCACACAATTAAGAACAGAGTCAGAGCAAAACCATGCCATGCTCCGTACTCACCAGTGGCCTTAGGTAATTAATTAGCATCTTTCCCAGTCATGAGGTCAAAACAGCTCCTACTTCACAATAAAGTTATAAAGATTCGATGACATTAATATTTGGGAACGATGAGA
Source organism: Monodon monoceros (assembly GCF_005190385.1). Classification (NCBI taxonomy): domain Eukaryota; kingdom Metazoa; phylum Chordata; class Mammalia; order Artiodactyla; family Monodontidae; genus Monodon; species Monodon monoceros. The sequence goes on along the minus strand of NW_021703767.1, from coordinate 42,620,437 downwards.
CTAGTGCCTGGAATATAATACGTGCTAGATAAATATTTATAAAATAAATAAGTGCTCAATATATATTTATGGAATAAATGAATATGTGTGAACATAATTTAAAACTGTAATACTGAATATACAATTTACACCCTGCTTGTTTCATTGAATATTATATTGTTAGCATTTCCTATGTTAGCAAAAGAAAGCTTATTTTTCATTTTCACTTTCTACTGAATCATTCTTCCCAGTTAACATACTGCTATTTCCCTCCAGATATCTGCAAGGCTGACACCATCATCATTAAGTCTTTGGTCATATTGCCTTCTCAATGAGACCCACCCTGGCCACTCGGCAGCTACCAACCCCAACCCTCATTACTTGGCTCTACACTGTGTTCCTCCACAGTCCTTGTTCCCTTCTTCCATACTGCATTATATAAATGTTTATTTATTATATTTATATTTACTTTTGTCTTCCCTATTGGACCATAAATTCCTTGAGGGTAGGGAAATTATTTTGCTCACTGATATATCCCAAGCACCTAGAAGAATACCTATTACAGAGCAGGTGTTTAGTAAATATTTGCTAAATCGTTAAGGGTTCCCTGCACCCCTTTTTAAACTATTACCAATCATGTTGTGATGAGCATTCCTATATGTAAAGTTTTCTCACAAGATCGGTTTATATCCTCCATATTCTAGAAGTGAAATTGTTAGATCAAACGACATAATCATCTTTAAAGTTCCTACTATTTATTGCCAATAGTTTTCCAGAAACTTTTCTAGTTCTCTCTCTGATTGATTCAAGTCCTGGACACTGGGCAAAACAGTAGTGAATGAGGTGGCTACAGATTAAAAGACGATGCATCTGTGTGCATTCTGTCCCAAGCAGTTTTCTATATTTGAGCACCTTCAGTAATTGCAAATGCACACATCATGAAGCTGCTAATTACCTTCTTGTTCTTTGGATTCAGCCTACTTTCTTCTATGCATAGGTTCCAGGTCCATATTTTGAAAACTTAACTGGAAATACAAACCTTGAATCCACAGAGCTCATTAAATATTTGAATACACTTCTCATACGACATAAATTTTAAATACTCCAACATGCTGATTTTTTTAATCTGAATACTAGCTTCATTTGCTTCTATTCCTTTAACAATTCGCTATTCAAAATATAATGTAATATCCCAACAACTATCTGAGCAGAGCATGGCTATCACCTTCCTCGCTCCAGATAGCATTTTTCTGTTAATGCCCATTAGCTTTATTGGCTGCCACAACACCCTGTTGGTTCATTAAGTTTCCTGCTGAATACTTCTCCCATCCCATTTGGATATTTACGCTGACAGCCAGCCTCCTCTTCTCTACACTTATGTCCTTGTATTTTTGGAGTTAGGTTCAAGGTCTTATATAGTGTTAGTGCCCATAGAAAACAGTCTATCATATACCCCATTACAACCATTTGTTTATTTCTAGATAGTTTTCCCAACTCTATTGTAATTTCATGTTTCTAAGAGGCACTGTTGAGATATGGTATATTTTATGTAGGGTATGTTCCATACCCAATCAGCAAGGGATTTTTCAGCATTTTCTGTAGCAAAATTCTAAACCAATTTTAAAGGATGCTGACTGTGGAAAACTGACAGAGGAAATAAGTCAGCAAAAGAATTTAAAACACAAAGGACAATGGGAGTACTGAGCACAAAAATGGCAATATGAGGTGGTTCATATATTTGGGGAAATTAGACTGTCATTTTTAAGCATTCATCAGTTAGATTTTAAGCTTGCACCTGTTTCACAGCCATAAGTTTTGTGTCTAAATCTCATGTAAACATTTTAAACAATTACAATATGTACCTAGATTACTTGGTGCGGTACTGCTGAGAGAATTGCTTTAATTACATTTAATCTCATTTTGAATTGATACAGAAACACTGTAATACAATAGGGTACTGCATGTGGAGAAAGTTCAGGTCAGGGATTTTTTTATGTTCCTCCCTCCACTACTGGATATAACCATTTTTTTTAACTAACCATTTTTGTTTGTTTGTTTGGCCATGCTGCACGGCTTGCAGGATCTCAGTTCCCCAACCAGGGATTGAACCCAAGCACTCCGCAGTGAAAGCACAGAGTTGTAACTACTGGACCGCCAGGGAATTCCAGGATATAACCATTTTTAAGATGAAATACTAGAGTAGCAAACCCAGGAAAACAGGGGAAGTCATTGGACACTTACTTCTGAAGAAGTGTACCTTTCTTTGAAGGGCAGACTTGGTGGAGAATTTGTGAAATGACAGAATATTTATCACATTTTAAAATCATGACTTCAGTGTATCTCTCTCTTCTCTGAGCGTCATTAGCCCTGATCTACTTCTACCATCCAAACTTCCCTCCCTTGTGTTCTATTCCATTGGGAACCAGCTAGCTGAATAGCTAGTTAATTTAAAACTTAGCATGAGATAAGGATTGTTATTACAGAGAATCTATGCATTTACCTTAGGGGCTCTGGGAAGCTTTAGATAATCCCCGAAACTCAAAGTACCTAGGTGCTTTCAACTTGTGCCTTAAAAGGAACATTATTGAAAGCAGTCTGTGGTTGCCAAGTTTCCCAGGTACCATGTTCAGACACTGCCAGCAATAGCTTTATACTCTAAAGATTATACTACTCAAAATAGCACTGCGGTTAAAAATAAAAGCCTGTGTTCAAATTCTAGCTTTTTCACTCACTAGATGTGTGACATAACCTCTCTGGGGCTCCATCTTCTCATCTGTATGAGAGTATGGCTACCAACTCAAAGGGTTAATACGAGAATGAAATCATAGACTTGCTTGTACATGGAAGGCATTCAAGAATTACAGTGATGATGATAGTAGCTATCCACTGCTGTGTAACAAATTACTTCAAAATGTAATAGCATAAAACCACAAAAATCTTCTTTACCTCACAGTTCCTATGGGTCAGGAGTTTGGAAGATGCTTAACTAGATGGTTCTGGCTCAGGGTCTCTCATGAAAGTGTAGACAAAATGTTGGCCAGGGCTGCAGTCATCAAAAGGCTTGACTGGGTCTGGAGCATACACTTCCAATGTGGTTTATTCACAGAGATGTTGGCAGAAGGCCTCATTTCCTTGCCATGTAGACTTGTCCTCATAACATGATACATGGCTTCCCCCACAGCAAATGATCCAAGAGAGAAAGGCTGAAGCTGCTGTGTCTTTTATGACTTAGCCTCAGAAATTACACATAATTATTTCCACAATATCCTACAGGTTGTCTATGTCATCCCTATTCAACATGGAAGAGGACTACAGAAGAGTGTGAATCCTAGGAGGCAAGGATCAGTAACAGGCATCTTGGAGACTAGCTACCATGTTCATGATGATATAGTGATGATGATGATGATAATGATGACAATGGCGCAGATCCCAAGAGATCAAGAGCTCACAGAGGACCCAGAAGAGGTGAGCAACACTCCGTTTGTCTCAGGGTATGGAAGAAAGAAGTTGGATATTCAACGTGAAAGTCTGATCATTTTAAGAAGACCCAAGAAAGCCCCGAGTGAACTTTTCTCTGGAAGAGCTATATAACTTACTAGTTCCCATGTTCCTAAAATATAGTATATTCTAAACTCTTTCAACAAATATTTACTAAGTGCTAGAAACTGTCCTATTTGCTTGATAAACAACAGTGAACAAAACAAAGATCCCTGCCTTGGTGGTTTCTAGTATGAGGAAGAGAGAAGCAATAAAAATTAGTAAATTATGTGGTATGCTAATGATAAGTGAAAAAAAGAAAAGGTGCATGGGGTGGCAGGGGGGCGGGTTGTAATGCTGGTGTGGAGTAGGGGGCTAGCTGCAAGGCTAGCTACTTATTAAATGAATGAATGAAAAAGTTATAGGTCTACTTCTGGAGCCTCTGGCAAGGAGAACTTCAAGTTATACATACTGAGGGAAAATAACTTAAAACATTAATTGAAAGCAGCAGCTTATAGGACCTGGGCTTCAGAACATGAATGAGGGTAGCTATAGACTGGACACATTAGCAACAGCACACAAATGCCAGGGTGCCAGACACTGCGTATGTGTAGCCACCAGCAATTATCCAGGGCAGCCAGACCACTGTGAATGATGTCCAGCCAAGAGAAAGGGTGATGGACTGGGAAGAGTAAGACAGCATCACTATCTCCATTTCACAGAAGTTTAAACCAGCACTCAGAAGCCAAATGGCTTTACTAAGCATCTGACTCATTTTAAAGACTGTTCTTCCCATAAGGCATATCTCTTCTCCAAGAATTTCTTGGACCTGTGATGGGAGAATAACAGCATTAGGAAAGGACCTGAATGTACAAAGACATCATTTGTGATTCTAAATGTGGAACTCAAAAAGGGACCACAAACTCAAAACTTATGAGTACAATATGGCAGTGTCTGTGATCTCCCCTTAACTTCTCAAACGAGATTTCTTAAGGCTCATGAGGCACAGTGCTAAACATGACTCAGAACTGTTGTTTTCTCCTGAAGGGTCTGTAAATATAATAGAAATGACAAGCAACAGAACACAGAGATTGCTCTGCACACATGGAACGTCAAGACTTCCCTTCATGTATTAGTGGGAAAGTGAGGACCACACTCCCCAGGGTAACCTGTACTCAACATGGCATAAGGAGCTGGCATAAAGGAGGAAAAACTTTTCCTCAGCCCTCTTAGGGTCCCCAGATGGCCCTGAAAATTAAAGTGACAAAAAAAGGTTAACAGGAGAAAAGCATACAAATGTATTTAATATAAGTTTTACACGATATGGACGCCTCCATAAAAAAAGTGAAGGCCTGAAGAAATTATTAACCTTGCACATTTTTATATTAGCTTTGATGAAGAGCCGGAAATGATGGGAAAATGTGGTTAGGACAAAAGGACAGGAGCTAAGAGTAGTAAACTGGGGGAAACAGTAAGCTTATTCATCAAATTCTTCTTCAAGCTCCCCAGAAGATAAGAATTTTTCCTTAGGGTATAGGGAGGGGACCCTCTCACATGAGGGTATGGGGGAGAAGAGGGAGTTCAGAGTCTTTCCTGCACCTGCTGTTTGTCAAATTCCTTCAGCTTAAAATATTCAATATGCCAAGGTGCCATATTTTAGGATATCATGTTCTGAATCCCATCACTGTGAATTTGGATCAAATGGTTCTCTTAGCTCTTTTGACAAGTAAGCAGAATAAAACTAACCCTTAGTACTCCATTGGAAAATTTCACATGCTGTCATACTCATGATTCTCACTTAAAGATAGACCATGTAATTCAGAATTCCTATTTTTGATAGACAAATAGCATACCATAATGAGGAAAGAGATAGGGAGAACCTGAATATGTATTTCCAAGTAATTTCTGAAGGTTGGTGATCCTTATATCATTTTTTCCACTTGTCAGAGGTAAAGACCACTGTTTGCAGCATTAATAGACAAGAGGGAGAGACAGAGATGGCAGCTAAAGAAACCATGTCCCTAGGAACAAAATGGATGGCCCAGAATGCCCATAACAACATAAAAGGACAGCTCTCATCCCAGGGAGTCCTTGGAGACCTTCTGCAATGGTCCAGTGGATGAGCACCTGCCCTAGTTTTCAACATGAACACCCATGTCCTTGCTGCATGGTATTAAATACATGACATACAAAATGTATGCCAATGGGGACTTCCCTGGTGGCACAGTGGTTAATAATCTGCCTGTCAATGCAAGGGACATGGGTTGAATCCCTGGTACAGGAAGATCCCACATGCCTCAGAGCAACTAAGCCCATGTGCCACAACTACTGAGCCTGTGCTCTAGAACCAGCACGCCACAACTACCGAGCCCACGCACCACAACTACTGAAGCCCACGCACCTAGAGCCTGTGCTCCACAACAAGAGAAGCCACCACAATGGGAAGCCCACGCACCACAACGAAGAGTAGCCCCCGCTCGCGGCAACTAGAGAAAGGCTGCGTGCAGCAACAAAGACCCAATGGAGCCAAAAAAAAAAAAAAAAAAAAGTATGCCAATGGTTTAAAAGTAAAAGAAGTCGACATTAGTTTGCCAAATAAATAACAATTTCAACCTCATCTTGCTTTTTGTCCAAAAATTATATATTCCTACACATAAATCACAACCCCACTAAAGCACAGCCTCATAATTTGATACCAATCTTTCCTCTTGAGAGTCATTACTCAGGTTTTCATCTTTGAAAGAGAATGGTGACATTTTTGCTTTAAAAAGAACTCATTTTAACTTTAATTTCTACCCACTGTGCCTTTCAAATCAGGATACATGAGCTGAGGAATGTTTGCCTCTGCCCCTGTCAGGCCCAAGGAAGCCAGTCCAGGGAGTGGAAAGGGGAAGAAGGGAAGCACCTGTCAAACACACGAGAGTCCGAGGGTGCACAGAGGAGGCACAGAGGCCTCACTGATCAGCACAGGCTTTTGACAGATGTCGCATCCCTGCTGTCATCCTCCCTTTGCCAACTTCAGCTCTTACCGTATTCAAGAATTAAATTCGCAGTTTTGAAGGTGGGGGAAGGCAGTGAGGGGAAGAACAGAGACGATGTTTATTCCCCACACTCTTAACTCTGGTTTGCCAAGCTGATTCCTGAACATGTAAATACTTCACACATGGAGATGCAAAAGACTGTGTTCTGGGTCTTGTTAAAGATAGGAATTAAGTCAGAATGTTCTCAGGGTAGGCTGGCAGAGGAGCCAGGGAGGTAGATTTCCACCAGTGTAGCTGTTTAAGCTAATTTACCTAGAAATCCTGACAAAATAGCTAGGTACTGTGTGATTGCTGTTTTAGAAGTACAGGTTTACTGAGTTAGGAGGTGGGGTGGGGAGCAAATAAAGGGTTTTAAGGAGAAAAAGAGTGTTCCACTGTTGCTGTGGCTTTTCTTCCAAGGTAACCCACCAGTGAGGCGACCTGCCAGCATAATGCATGGTTCCCTGAGCAAAGCATGGGGCTTTGCTTAGCAATATCGGGCTTTTGGTGAGACACTTGGGAGTCATTAGGGCTCTGAGGTATTTTAATCTCGCTGTGCTAGAAATATGTGACATTAGATGCTATGAGTTGAGAGCATGTCACCCTCAGGAAAGAAGAAAAATTCTTCTAGCACAGTGTGAAATATATGATTAGTACTTCGGACACTTCTTGAAATAAGGTATATTTGTGCACTACATTTGGAAAAGTTGTCAGTACTGGTAAGCCATTTTCGACAGAGACTTTGCAAATAAGACTGGACTTTCTGGTATATCCTTCTGCCCTGTAGACTGCATTTCAGAAGAAATGAAAAAGCTCAAAAGGAGACAAAGAAATATATAACAGAGTAGCAAAGAACTTTATAACAGAGGCCACGATCAATGCATTCCACCAACACTCCCATGACCTCCTTCCCAAGTCCCAGATCTTTATTCGCGGTTACTGACAACCAAAGGAGTAAAATCTGTTAAGGATAGTTCTGAGGGAGAATTCAAATTTATTCCTTTAACTGAGGGCTACCAATGGATTTAGAAATATGTTGAGGTCTATTTCTATCGGAGTTGAGTCAGAAAAACCGGCACAAGCTAGGTCAGGAGGTTAAGCCAAATACAAGTATCTTTTCTCACCTGTGTTCCCGGATAAGGTTTACTGAACACTGCATCTATTCATTCCTTTACTCATTTACTCACCTGTTCATTCGTTCATTCAACAAGCATTTACCGAATACATGCTGTCACGGGCCAAGCCCACTGACAGTTTACGGGAAATAAAAATAGAATCTGGGTAATGAAATAAATCTAACCGTTTTTTCCTTTGTGCTTCGTCTTGTTTCACTCGCTCATAGAACGCCGCCGCAGAGGCCCCACGCCCGGCCCTTCAGACCAGCGTTCCTCTGGCGAAAGGGCCGCGCCAACACCTCAGCTCAGACCGTGCGCAGAAGGGCCACCACTATGCTCAATTCAATATGGCGGCGGCGGGCGGTGCGCAGACGCAGCACCCGGCACTGCGATCTGGAGCCGAAGCAGCACAGCTGTGCCCGCCAGGCGAGAGCTCCGTGCCCCGCCCCTGACCCCAAGATCCCTATAAAGCAGCTCCGCCCACGACCTGTCAGGAGAGCGTGTGCTGCGCCAGCTCTAGAGCGGGAGCTTCCACCTCTCCATTCTCTCATCAGAGAATAAAGCGTTCCTTTGCTTCTGAACCCAGCTCCGTCTCCTTTTGGCGCAAGTAACATGGTGCAGAAGGACCCTTGTTGGGGACCGACTGGGGAGTGTCAGTAACAAAACTCTGTTCCTGACATTGTTCTAGTGTGTCAGAAATAAAAGATAAGTAAGATAAAGTCCCTGTCTCTGAGGAGCTTTCTATCCTGTGGTGTTCCTCTTGAGCGCTGGAATTCTGCAAGTTATAGACATTAAGCCTAAGAAAAATGAAACTACTGAAAGTTTAAGCACAGTGACTGATCTTCTGTAATGGATATTGATACAAAGAAACAGTTCATTGGGTTCACTGGAAGTTATATTAATGTGTAAGATTTTCAATTTCTCATAAAATACCAATTGTGTGAGGCAAATTAGTGTAAAGAAAACTGCTTTATAATAAAAGCCACCATATATATATGAACATATATGTAGGAGATATTGCTTTTTTATATTTGAGCTGGTTGGTGGAGGAGTATCTTGCTTCTGTACTAAGGGGGTTACAGGAATATCTAAAGGTGTCATTGAGCAGCACCCTTAGGTACTGCTTGATCATGCTTGGACACCTAAGGCACAGCAGAAACAGAACTAAACTGGAAGTCTCAGTACTCATGCTCTAGTCTTAACTCTGCCACTAACTCACCATTATCAGAATCTAACCACTTTCAGCGTATCGGCATCCTGCAAAGCAGGAGGGATAGAATATATGATCAGATTTAGCTATGAAGTTCTATAATTATTTGGATCACGTGTTCCTAGATCAACTAGGAATGAGTATAATCAAGAAGTAATAAAATCCAGAGAGGCCACTGCCATTCCACCCTTAAATCCTCGAGGTTTCTGTTCTCTCCTCTGCTGGCAGCTCAGTTTACAGTCATCATCTTTGAACTTACAAAATTACCAAATACAATGTTTGTTGTTCTGTTCTTTTATCTGACCTCTCTGTAGCCCGTGACTCTGGTGATCAATTGCTCTTTCTTAAAATTAGTTCTTTCCTTGGCAACTCTGGAACTATCCTGCTTCTCTTCCATCTCAAACTATTCCTACTGATGCCTTCAACCCTGACTGAGCATCTGCACTGTGATAGCTCGGCTGGGGCTTTTCATCATGTGCATTGTGTGCATATCCCAAGTGTCAATAATCACTTCACTGCTTTTTCCCATCCTCTCCAAAGTCTTTCTAGGAGATCCCATCCTTCTTATGGCTTAAAATTTCACCTATATATGGCTCTCACTTATTTGGCTGAAATTCCAATCAGATATCTCCAATTTCCTGGAAAACAGTTTCACTTAGATGAGAAAAAACCACCTTAAACCCAACATACCTAAAATCAATTCTTTGTCCCCTCAAAGTAGCTTTCTCTATTTCTCTGTTTCTATCAACAGTAGTACAGATTCACTATCCTATACCCCAAATCCTTGAGCTGGATGTATTTGAAATAAGATATTTTCAGTTATTAGAAGAGTAATATGTTACATATACCATATATTTTTTAATGCTATCAGGAGTATCTCAGTCAGTAGCCACATTTGTTCCTTTGATTGAGCTAGATAACAATATGAAGGCTACTGTCATATTCACAGATATGCTGAGGAGTTGAGTCAGGGAAACAGGCAAAGCTACATCATAAGTTTGAACCAAGTATCTTTTCTCACCATAAATATATGAATATTTAGGGAGCAAAATATATGGTTATTTACACAGTAAATAAAGATACAAATAATTTCTCAGTCAGTTCAAGTATGGTTTGATACTAAAAGACTTCAGGTCAGGTTACTGAACAAATTATGAAAAATATGGTTTTTTTCAGAGTTTTTTGAATATGGGGGTTGTGAATTAAAGAATATTAATAACAATATTTAAATACCAACTATTTATTGAAAACCAACAATCATTCAAGCACTGTGTTAGGCATTTATGCACCTAACAATAATAATAGAAATAACAGTATTTGAGGTATATACTTTTATTTGCCTCATTTTACATATAGGAAAACTGTAAAGTGCTATCATCATTTTTAAAATATCCAGGCTGGAAATCTAGAGTCATTTTAAATTCCCCTCTCTCTTTCTTCCCCCATATCTAATTAGTCTTGAAATCCTATTAATTCTTCCATTCTATCTATCCCTCCCTTTGAAGTCCCATTGTTATGATATAATCTAACCCCAGTCCTATGACTGGATAGGCCATGTCTCAGATCCTTAGTATTTTACAGCCTAGACCAATATTATTTTTCCTCCAATTTAACCTTCCTCAAACTATTACTCTCCTTAATATATATTTTATGTATTCATTCATTTTTTTCTACCCATACTTATTCAATACTTACTCTGTGCAGCATTCCTCTTCTGAAAAATGTTGAATGGATTGCCATTGCCTCTTAAGTCCAAACTCCTTGGAGTCATATTTCAGGTTTCAAATAATACCTACATTTTCAACTTTATCTCTTCCAATACACTCTGTTGAACTCTGGAATCCAGCCAGACTTCCATTCCATGAATACGTTTGTCTGTGTGTGCATCTGCCTTTCTGTTCATGCTATGCCACCCTCCTAGAATGTCCTCCTCCATTCTCTCCATCTGGTGACATCCTGCCCATCTCTGTATGTTTAGTTGTGGTCCCCTACTTCCCCTAGCCATCCTTGACATCCCCAGCTTATAATTATGCCTCCATCGTTTAACACTCACTATTTATTTTGCTTATAATTATACACTGCCTTCTACTGTGACTGAACTCTTCATATTTATGTCTTACTTTTGCAGCTAGATTGAAAATTTATTGATAAATATAATTTCATATTTCTTTGTACTCCATTCACACTGAATATAACGCATACAAGTGAAATTTATAACAAATTTTCTGTTTAAATCACTTGGTACAGGAGGGATAAGAAAGAGGACCAATATCTTCCTAATTCTATACCCTTTCAATCACTTTTCTCTCATTGGTTATCTCAAGGTGTCTCTGATGATATTAACAGTAAGAACAGTACAGCACATAATCGAAATTATCTTAGAAAATCTCTTAGGAAAGTGCTATATATTTGTCCCTCAGTATCTGTGAGGGATTGATTCCAGGACCCTTCCCACTACCACAGATACCAAAATCCATGGATGCTCAAGTCCCTTATTAAAAAGTGGCATAGCTGGAGAAACTAAGCCCGCGTACCACCGCAAAACTACTGAAGCCCACTCGCCTAGAGCCCGTGCTCCGCAACAAGAGAAGCCACCGCAACGAGAAGCCCACGCACCGCAACGAAGAGTAGTCCCTGCTCACCACAACTAGAGAAAGCCCTCACGCAGCAATGAAGACCCAACACAGCCAAAATTAAAATAATAAATTAATAAATTAAAATTTAAGAAAGTGGTGTACTATTTGCATATAACGTACACACATGTTCCCATATACTTTGAATCATCTCTAGATTACTTATAATACCTAATACAATGTAAATGCTATGTAAATAGTTGTCAGTGTAGCAAATTCAAGTTTTGATTTTTGGAACTAAAATTTTCTGGGGGGAATATTTTCGATCCGTGGTTTGTTGAATCCGTATATGTGGAACCCACAGATATGGAGAGCTCACGGTATTGGAGAACACTGGCTGTCAACAAATTTAACACAGCCAGATTTTCCTCTAATCTCAGAAAAAAATTACTTTTTCTTCAATTTAGCTCCTGATAAAAGAGTTAAGGGTCATGTTATATGATTAATATGTATACATAAGTAGTAGAATCATACTCAGAGTGGGAAGATGCTCACAATTACAAAGGCACACAGTGAGGGCACATCAGCCACAAGTCTCTCATGTTATACTCACTACTGTGCACACACTCACTGAATGTGGAATGAAATGTGATTCCCTCTCTTTAGTCACTTGTTTCCCAAAACTTAAATGCTTGTTCAGAGGGGATCTGAAATTATCTCTTGTGTTAGGCAGAATTTCTAAGATGGCCCCTAAGAATCCCACCCAGTGACCCAAACCCTTGTATAATGCCCTCCTCGTAAGTGTAAGCCAGGCCTCTGAATATAATGGAATATCACCCTAATGACTGGACTATTATTGATCATTACTGATCAGTTCACTTTGAGTTCATCAAAAGGGAGATGACCCTAGGTGGGCCTGACCTAATAAAGTGAACAGTTGAAGGGACTGGAGACTTTCCTAAAGGAAGAAATGAAGATTCACAGAGTAAGAGGGTCTACAGAGGGAGCCGTGAAAAAGGACATGCCAGTGCCTTCTCGTTGCTGAGGAGTAATCTTATGGAATAAGATACAGAAACACATTTATATACTCACTTCAGATAAGACAATATTTATGGGAGTTTCCTGGTTCCCTAAGATTGAGAAATATGAAATTATATTTATCGTCAACAACCTGAGAGCTTGGAAACACATCTGTCCCTAGTCAAATCTCTAGATGAGGGCATACCTGGCTTACACCTTAATTTTAGCCTTTGAAACCATAAACAGAGGGCCCAATTAAAATGTGCTGGACTCTTGATTCATGAAAACTGTGAGATAATAAATTGTACTCTTTTCAGCTGTTAAATTTCTGGTAATTCATGATACAGCAAAAGAAAACCTGATGCATCTGATTTTTATATATCAGACACTTGCTAAGTACTTTAAATTCACGCTCTTTCAATTATCCTATTGTAGAGCTGAGGGATCTGAAGTTTAAAGACGTTACGTAACTTGCCCAAGTTAGGTAGCAAGTGACTGAAACAGGATTTTATATCAAGATTTACTAACAAAGCCCATGTTCTTAACCACCACTGATAGGAAAGTTGGGCATTCTACTTTGGCCTCACTGTCTCATCTAATGTTCTAAATATCAAACTGTCTGTGCTTTCATCAAACTCTTGATTTTTACCCCTTTCTACTGAGAACTTTCTTACTTTATTGACATTGAAAAGTCCTGTTTAATTTATTTCATTAAACATTTATGAAACACCTACTGTAGAAAAGCATTGAACGAAGTGCTGGGGGAATTCAAAGATTGATAAGACAGCCCCTGACCCTCAAGTTTCTTGCATACTAGTGAGAAAACAAACTCATGCATAATATCACAAAGGAGTAATCTTATGGAATAAGATGCAGAAACACATTTATATACTCACTTCAGATGAGACTATATTTATGGGAGTTTCCTGGTTCCCTAAGATTGAGAAATAAGGGAATCCTTAACTAATTAATTGTGTATTTTCTTCTAAAATTTCACTTATTGTCCTCTTAGTATAGGTTAAGCATTGCTCTAAGTACTTAAAAGTATTATTTAGCTCACACAAAAACCTGTAACTACAGATATTATTATTGTTATTATTATTATTATTTTACTGATGAGGAAACTAAGACACAAAGAGGTTAAGTAATTTGCCTAACATCACAAACTCTGTAGTTTGACTCTGGTACATATACTCTTAACCAGTACATCTTCTACAACATGACCATTTTATTTATAGAGGAGGATAAAGGGAGAATAAAAGCCACGTAGAGAATGGGCTAGGTGAAGGGAGATAAACAGAGATATTTGCTGCAATTGAACATAGAATTTAAATATGTTTCTCCATACCCAAGGCAAAATGGGAAATAACTCGATTTACATAGGCTTCCTAATCTGAAAATATTCACTAAAATCTAAGAGAAATTCATAATTAGGGCCTTACATGGGGAGGACTTTGAATGACACAATACACAATGTCTTATATGAGATTTATTTAAATGTTCTAAAATTAACTCTTACTTAAACCAAGAACAAAATAGTAAACTGAAGTTCTGTGAAGGCATGTGAAAATGAATTTACATAGTACAGCTATGTACCCATTTACCTGACAAAGAAGGGAATGGCTAGTTAGCATTGTTTTCAAACTGTAGATCACAAACCATTAGTGGGTCATGAAATCAACTAAATCACAACCAATTTTTTAAAAAAATTATACATGTGGGGGGGTGGCACACATCAAGTTTAAAGATAGTGTGTAATAAAAAATTTTGTATGTCTACGGGTTTATATATGTGTGTCATCTTATGAATGAGATTCACATTTTTTTACAAAATTTGAAAGCCACTGCCTTAGCTTAGACTCTTCATCTTGACTGTTAGTTATCACAGCTGGGATATTGTCAAAGCTCCATAAAAAATAATATCATATTGAAGTCACTAGAGAGTGTGTGGAGTGTACCCTGAGTTGTTGATTAAAAGGAGATCCTCATGCTTTAGATTTCAGGCAAGAAAGTGGACGAAGTTATTTTGTAACTAAAGAGGTTTTTATTTGTGCTCAGATGGAGGAGCATGTCAGTTCTGCAGAGAGTGGGGACTGAAGGAAAGGGTACAGAAGGTCCAAGAAGTATTTTTCATGAAGCATGAGATCTGATCTATTCAAATGCATGAGTGCCCACCCTCACCCTGCCCCAGCACAGTTAGGGTGACCATGTGACTGGTATATCCGTGATAGTCCTAGTTACATCAGTTGTCCTCGTGTAATTATTAATAGCTTACCCTTCCACTCTCAAACATGTCCTGGTTGGATGATAAATTACATGACCACCCTTGCCGTAATCAAAAAAAAAAAAAAAAAGGTCCCTGGTCTGCAAAGAAATATTTGTAGGGAAGGGCTGTGTACCAAAGACGTTCTATCCTTTTATTTAAATTATGATTTCCATGTGCTTCTCCTTCTCCTGGCAAACTCTCTGAGCCATATTTGTCATTGGAAGCTCCATACTTTCCCACTCAAGTATGTTAATAAAGACTAGAGAAGTGTTTCTCAGACCAAAGCTCAAGATTCCCAGTTAACCGAGCACCTATGAGAATTTGGGTGATTTTGTATTTCATTTGAAGCTATTCTAAATTTTGAAAAACACATATAGGCATACCCTGCATCATCTGGATGATCACAATAATACTCTAGTACTTAAGGTGTTTCTGTTATCATTAAGTGAAAACTAAGCAATACTATTTTAAATATTTGTGAAAAAATAACCTAAAACCCCCAAAATGTTCTTAATAAACAAATTCTGTATTCATGGAAAGTTGGAGACAAAATGGCATCATAGAACACCACCAAAATTAAGGTTTTTCTGAAGTCCAAATAGAGAAAATTGGTGGAAAAATGGAGAAATTATGGGATGTGAGATAGCCCAGCCATTGAACTCCAAAGCCCTATACTGTAATAATAGGTACCATGGCCAGATTTCAAGTGGCAATGTAGTTTCAACAGAGCAGCAGCATCTGAAACGTTAAATGAATACTACTTTTTTCAACTTTTAAAATTTTTATAGGGTTTTGTGGATTTTAAAATTGTATGAAAGTGTAAGTACACAGAATTTTACACATAGTTCTGTTTGTTTATAGCTAAATAAACAGTGGGGCCCCAGAGAATTTTTTGCTCTTTAAAGGGGTACTTATATTACCAAAGTTTGAGATACATAAGAGTGAAAAATATCATGCTTGGAAATAAAGACTGGTTTTCTGCAAAAAAAGCAACAGAAACAATCAGACTCTCCAGCACATCAGCTTAACAGACATGTTAGCAAAAAGAATGTAATTGCAAAGAATGTGAAATAACATGGGCAGTTGTACTCTTCACCTGGACTCTACCGCCTGCTTCTCCCTGGTCAGTTCCACTGCCTATTCAGATATTCCTCTTTTATTTATCAGCTCCTCTTAGACTTATTTTGGTTCTTCACTATCGTCTTTCTATTTTCTCCCTTCACTTTTGTACCCAGTATTAGCCCTTTACTTCAATCTCAGTTACAGGTCAGAGAAATGTTTTTAAAAAGAAGATATTGGATTAAATAAAATCATCATTATACAAATACTTAGAACAATGTCTGTGATATAGTAATGGCTCAAAACATATTCACTTCCCTTAGAGATAATCTATTTTACTTTAAAAATTAGGCAACCAAGGCTTAGAAAGTTTGAGACCTATTTACTGTCACAGATTAAGTTAAAGGCAGAAGTAGTTCCAAACAACATTAACTTTCACTTTTCAAAAAATTTCTGGAGTAATTGATAAGTTTATAGAGAATAAGATTTTTCTATTGTTCTGCAAGTGCTTCTTTAATAATCTATTTTTTGACTGTCCTTGTGCTGAAGTACAATTTTTTTTTCTATTTTAAGACATTCCCATCTGCTGTTCTGCCCTTGGATATTCCTTAAAGGTTTGAAGTATACTCCAGAAGACAATTATGGATTTATCCATTGGCATTCCAACCTCATTACTGAGCCTATTTCATTTGAAATTTTCCCACACTGTATGCATGCCTAAGTATGCCCATAGTACCATGGATTCTCTATTTAATTTACATCTTTCAGTCCAATGCAAAAGCTTTTGAAAATGGTTTGACTATTCTTTCCATTCACTGTAAAAATCCAAAAAACAACTAAGTATAGCAGCCCAAAATATACCTATATAGTTTTCAGATAGTACTATAAGAACAAAAATACTATATTTTAAAATGTCTAGATCATTTTGTAAAAAATAACACCAGGTCTTCTAGTAGAACTCTAGCTAATTATAGAGTGGGAAATGCAGCAGGTTACTTAAAGGGTATCCCAACCAATAAGCTGGGACACTTTATACACTGTGATAACAAGGCTTCCTCAGTAGGATTATTCATATTTTTATGAAGTTAAAGAGGATGTAATTGTGTGTGTGTGCATCTGTTTGACAGATCTCAAAGCAAGAGGACCTAGTACGAAATACTAAAAGGGCTTGAATTTCATCCTGAAGGGAATGGGGAGTCATTGAAAAAATTTAAACAGGGTAATGACATAATGAGGTTTTGTTGTAGGAAGAGCACTTCAGTAGCCATAGAGGATATGGGTGGTGAGGTGTGAGGCAGCAGGTAGGAAGATGAACTGTGAAGAAAATTCAATAGCTCAGGTGACCTTAACTAAGGCAATGCCAATGATACTAAGAGAGAACAATAAAAAAAGGTAAAACTTCGTTATTATCTAGAGGTGAGAGTGAGGGAGAGGAAAGAGAAAAGTTGAACATAACTCCCAGGTTTCTAACTTGGGAGGCCGGATGAATGGTGGTGTGTCTAAATAAAATGAGGGGGAGTATGCACTAGGAAAAATTGAGGACATTCACTCTGATGGCCACAATTTTTCTCAGGGAACTAAGAGGCAGGAGCATCTTCTGAGAGAAAAAAGCAGAGAGTTTATACAGAAGAGTTGTAGAGAATAGTGGAAGTTGGGAAAAGTCACTAATGAGAATGGAAAAGGAAGCTGGCCAAGTAGTCAAAGTTATTAAGCAATGTAAAAGTCTTAGGAGAGGCAAGTGAGCATGAATTTGTAGTGAAATCAATCTGCACAGGTGTGTGAATTTATAACATCAATCTACACTCCTATATAATTTTCTTTTTTTCCAAACAATGATCAGCCATCTCCATACATTAGTAGAAGCATGGCCTACTGGAGTTATCTAGAGTTGCAGGTTTAAATATCAGATGTAGTAGAATGCAAAAGCATGAGGAGGTTAAACCACTGTGAGAACAAAGTTTTAAGTTTTCAACCATAGGGTCCAGGATGGGTAAGGAAAGGAGACCAGGAGAGAAAGGACAGAAAGGGTTTAGAAACTAGGGTGTCAAGGAAACTGGACTGCAGTTTTAATAAGAATGAGAGTGTAAGAAAGCTGGAAGAACAGGAGGTACTGAGATTAAATTTTCCTAAATAGAAAATTTTTAGATCTGTGTTGTCCAATAAGGTAGTCACTAGCCACAGTGACTATTTACATTTACATTCATTAAAATTAAAAATTATGTTCCTCAGTCACACCAGCCACATTTCAAGTGCTCAACAGCTATGCATGGCCACCATATTGTCCATATTGGACAAGGCAGATAAGACATCTCCATCATATAGAAAGGTCCACTGGAGAGTGTGGCATTAGATAATGCCAAATTCTAGGAAATTTCCAGGAGTGTGAGTTGAAGACAAATAGAGACAAAAGCCATTGGAGGAGAGGTAGTAAAGGAATCAGGAAGGTGGGATATTTGATGGGTTTCCCACAGAGGTGTTGAATTCAGCCTGTGGCAGGAGTTCCAACGGAGAAGATATGAGCTAGATGCTAAAGTCCTCACTGAATGTAGCGGGTGTGACCAGATAGATGAATGTGTAAACTTTGTTGGGAGCTGTAATGTGCTTCCTAGGAGTATATCCAAAAACCTTCAGGCCTATCACAGTGTCCTTTGCTTTTGAAACATGCTTGACTGACTCAATCTAGACCCAAGCCCAGAGTGACATTCCAGATCCCACCTAAACCTCTCCTGAACCATTCCCCTGGTTCAAAAATCACCTCCGTTGAAACTATATCAAGTTGCTTCAGCCAACTCAATACTATGGGGTGAAAAAGGAACCTGCTGAGTTAACTCTATACAGTCAGGTTAACTAAACAGCTGAAAATAATGCATCTATGGGCATAGCTATAGCTTCAATGCAAGATTTAACAAACACTCTCTGTACGAGAATATATGACAAAAGTAATCATTTTGAAGAACATGGGTAGTTTGTGTATGTCTGTTGTGTTTATTAAATACATTTGTTATAATCTAGGACTTACACTTAAGATTTTTTATGATCAAGAGGGATGGCTATCAATGAAGCTAGTTATATTAGCTTTTCATGGCTAAAAATATCACACAAAACAATTTCCAGTGTCATCAGAGCTAGGTGCCACCAGCCTTCCCTTTTCTTAAGAGTTGACAGCTATGAGCTACAAACCCACAGTAATCCTGCCCTACTAACATCAATTCACGAGTCAGCACAAGTTCTCTGGTCCTCTCATTCCTCTGTCCCTCACCCCAGAGATTACTGTAATACCAGAATGGGGGTAAGGTCTACCATTTTTCGAAGGTCATTAACACCTTGTTTGGATGAGTAAATGAGCAATCCTCTCTATTACTTAGTAATTATAAGTAATTTTTATAAGCTAAAATAGGCCCAGTCCCTCTTTTCTCCTGTCACCATTGCTAATTCCTCTTAACTTTTCCCATTCTTATTAATATCTGCAATTTTACTCTCACTTGTTTTTAAGAACTAGGAAGAAACTGGGTGCTACTGTTCTGTTTCTTATTTTTCAATAGGCTATACATTTTTAGTCTGTTGATTCTGCTAGGTTATACAGTTATTTGTATGTAATGGGCTCTTCCACAGCAATATGCAGCAGAAAATTCCTTTTGATAAGCCATAGCAAGCTTAACTGAGTCATGACGTATGCCGTCAAATAGCTTCCAATGAGGCAAACAGTACTTTTCCTAAGGTAGCATATGTTTCACCCAGTTTCAACATGACTATAGGGCCTCACATGACCAAAGAAATTACTTGCTTCATTTGTGAAAAGTTACAGAAGGGTATGGAATTAATATTTGATTGAGCTAACTGAATTTTAAAGAGGTATATGTTCTAGCAGGCTTTCTTCCTCCTTAGATCTAGTGAAACGTGTTTTTTAAAAATCTTAGCATTGAATTAACAGGTCAATTTTTTAAGTTTGTTTTTTCATTCTATAGTTTAATTACTCCCTAATGAGAATCCCAAATCAATTCTTTTTAAATTTTCATTTTATTTTAAATGTCATATAATAAGTAATATTAATAGAAATGACTGTCAAGATAGTATTTCTGATTCTCTCCCATTGACTTTGCAGCCTGAAGCCATTCCAAATTCTGACATTACTTTTAATGTTTTCAGGACAGATGCTGTTAGGGCTTTCAGCACAAGTAGTAGATAATCAGCAGACATTTAGTTAACTTGTGAAGCTTCATCTGAATATCCTTCAGTTACCCAGGGGATCTGGGTGATATTAGAACTCCAATGTCAGCCTGAAGAGTAACATCAGTAATGGGCATCATACCTACTTCCCTCCCCAATGCAGCAATAAGGCAAGGCAAAGAAGACTGTAAACCATTGATCTGAACTATATAAATGGGCTGAACATAAAATTGTGTTGTTATATTCATCCCCAAAGCAAAATTTACCTAACATATAATACAAGTAGTCCCATTCAATTGCATCAAAGGACTTCTTGGCATCTAATAAAATTGTTGCTATTGGTTCCAGTTTTCTCTTTGTACTCCAGATGAGTTGCATTAGCCTACGCAGATCATCTGATACTTATCTCCAGACATAAAGTCTTCTTGGATAAGGGCCTATTAGATTTGTGATTACTTTAGTCATGCAGCAAGTGTTCTGGTGTCTATTATTTTATGCCTAATATCCTTTTATCCTTGTATAAAAGAATATCTTTCATAATGCTGTTAAGGGGGTAACATGCCATCTTCAGTATAAAGCCATATGGATATGCAATAGGATAAAGAACTGTAGGTTGCCTTGATTCTAAGCCACAGATGTTTGATGCTTTAAAAATTCAGTACAAACCATTTAAATGCATTACCTTTATTCATAGTCTATTTCTGAAACTAGGGGCTGTTCAGTGTGCTGATGGCAGAGAGAAGTTAATGTGTTGGTAAGCAACCTAAATTTTATAAAGCTATTTTGAAAGTAACTCACTGCCACAGAAAGTAGTATCAATTACTCCTTGCTTTTCAATTGACATTGCAAGGCTGCTCCAAATTCCTTTTCTTCAGTTCAGCATCTGCAAAGAAAAGGAAGGCACAGAATACCTCTATGGGAGATTTCTGGGTATTGCAATCACAAGAGGCACTTCTTTAAAACACAGCCTGAAATATTTCAAAATTGGATTTTTTTTCCCCAAGTATTAATTAACCCATTCATGCCCTGAGAATAGAGAATTGCATACAAAGGGAAAGCTGAGCAGTGGAGAATAAGGGTAAAGTCAGTTGATAATCTTGAGGGCTCCTATAACCTATATCTTGTGAGATAGCATAGAGTAGTGAGAAGGACGTGGCCTTTGGAACCAGTTTTAATCTTGGTTCCATTCTTTACTTACCAGAGTAGCTTGGCAAGCTAGGGGCAGCACTAAACTTGGGTTTTCTCAGTCACAAAATGTGGTCATGATGCTCAGTCCTCGAGTTGTTTTAAAGTTCAGAAAAGGTAACACATATATATAAAGAACTTAATCAAATATTTAACACTCAATAAATGTCAGATGTTTCATTATAGTTATTGATAATAATAAAATGAGCTATATGTATATCTATGTTTGCATTTTTCAGTAATCATAGAAAGGTCTAATCCAACAGCACACTGAGTATTCAGATTAGGCTTCATGGCATTATGCTGGGAAAATAATGACATTCAACAAAGTGCACTGTGAAAATTTACTTTGTGATTAATCTACACAGAATAAATGCACTTTTTAAACCTATAGTATCTGAAGACAGGATTTCAAACTGAAAAAACAAACCAATAAGCACACACTAAAAATACACACACACATAATAAAAGTCCTTTCCATTATTATTAATCTTCTGTACTAATCCAGTATATTTGATTGAGTCCAAGAGATCCAGCTTTTCTTCAAATATATTGGTTAGATATAAAGGAAACAAAATGGTTAATTCAATGAAGGTACAGAAATAACACTCTTCCTAGGACTTCCCAGTTAAAGGGGCCCAGTTTTATATGCTTGCAAAAAAAAAAAAAAAATAGTAAATGAGCCAAGAGTCTCTAGTTTAAATGTATAGAATGTAATAATTCAAAAGGATTCAGCTTCAGCAGAATTTTGTATTTCTATAGTCAGAGTTTTGTTTTTCTAAAAAAACTAATTTCTAAATAGATAGAATCTTTTGAAATATGCTACATAATTTTTCTTAATAGTTGGAAAAATATGTTTGGCGTCTGAGTAAAGCAATTTCTAGAGAAAACACATGATCAAAACCTGAGGCTAAAACCCTAAGTACATATACAGAAATGTACACAATATTCCCAGGATATGTATAAACAAGGAGAGCCACTTAGTAAATGGTACTGGGTTTTGGTAATAGTATAATCCACTCTCATTAGGCATCTCCCTTTTGTGCATTAATATGTGACATCATAGTCTCAGATAACATTTCATAACGCAATGAAATAAAAAGCCCCTCCAGATTGCAACTGTTAGATAATCAGATTCTGTAGTGTTCATTATGACTGCAATTATGTAGCAAAACTCTCCAAATATAGTTCAGTTATTGCGGTTATTAATCATTCTGGTTTTGTTTCAAGTACTTGCTTTATAGCCTGCTGGATAGACTCCATTATTCTACAAGCTGAATGCAGAAAGTCAAACATGTGCATGTGAATCTGCTGTTCTAACGGCCTTTCAACATAATTTACCCTTTCAATTTGTATTTGTGAATACAAAAAAAAGTGGAGAAATAAAGCTGGTGTCAATAGAGTCACTGACCTTTGCAGTAAACAGAAGATAGTTCTTAACGAAAAACAATTTGGCAAATAAGAAATCTATTTTCCTAGAACTAGAAATAGTGCTGCTTAAGAAGTTAAGTCTCAGAATAGCAATCAGTTCTTATAGAAAAGGGGGGAAAAAACCTCAAAGAATCTATACATTTGATAAGGAAAAAAATGATAAGAGAGTCAGAAGGTGTGCATTTTTAGAGGTTCAAAGCACCAACATTACAGATAGAAGGTATTTCTAAACATTTTATGCACAAAACCATATATTCTGATTAATTTAACTACAAGATGCCAAGTAAAAGATTTATTATAGAGAACAAACACCATCTGCACCATCTTAAATCATTACTGTAGATGTATTTCTAGGAAAAAAATATACCTGAAAAGTTCTGAGATGCTAAAGTATTAACTAAATAGGATTCCAACAGACCCAGGGAAAGTGGCTCCATTTTATTTAAATGTTAACACGTAGAGAGCCTACATGTTAAATAAATATAATAATACATTGATATGTTATCGATGTAATGGTTCACAAAATGCACATCACCAATTTCAAGTAGTCCATGATTTTTTCAATTTGGCTACATACATTGGGCCCCAGGCTTTGCCCTTGTCTGGAATCACCAATAGCCCACATTCCTGGCCAGTGGGAGCAAATGTGAAGTCTTGGGAACAAGTCCTTGCCATTTCCTTAATGTCCACAGGCATGATGTTACTGTAGGAGTTTAAAACTTCATTGATCACATCTTGATTTTCTGCCTTGGAAAGTGTGCATGTAGAGTACACAAGTAGCCCTCCAGGACGTAAGGCCTTAATTGCAGACCTGCATGTAATCAGGAAAATGCAAAAGATTGGTTATGTACATTAAAAAGGAACTATGGGGGCTGAGGACAAGAAAGCTTACATACTTGAAATTAACCCTACTCTGACTCTGACTGTAATAACTTTGGGTGTTTTCTAGCCTTACAACTATTTCTTTCTAATGTATCCCTGGATGACTGGGAAAATGATAATGAGACCAATCAACATGGGAAAGACAGAGAGTATGTCTGACTGGTTCATTGTTTTGTTCTTCTAAGGACAGGAGGATGGAGGCAGAGCATGGAATAATGGGTTTGTCTTTGAATATACTTAGTGGTACTAATGGGTAGGTGGGAAGGAGAATCTGAACTTCAGGAAAGGGGTTAGGGCTCAGTGATAGATGAAGTCATGTGAATAAACAGGATTTCCCAGGAAAAGAACAAGGAAGAAAAGTGGACTAAAGACAGAGAATGCCTATATGTAAAGAGAGCAGAACTTAGAAAAAATTTAGAAGGCTTCTCCAGATAAAAGTACAGCTTTAGGGAAAAGATGGGAAGATTTTTTTCCCCCAAGGGGAAGACTTGAACATATTTGTAGATGCAGATCCAGGAGAACAGTCCCAGGACTTCAGGCTGCAAATGGAGGAGTTAGCTTCAGAAAATATGGGATTCCAGCTCTTCACCTGAAACAACAAGGGAGCATGAACAGGGAACCGAGACGTTCTAAGGTAAATGAAAGTTCATGATAGACAGCCTTGATATTAAGTGTGGAGGGGGAAGCAAGGTCATCTACTGAGAGAGAAAACTAGAAAAGTTTTAGTCCTGCTGCTGTGGTGATAACCCCAGAGCAATTACTAATCAAGAACTTTTTTTTTTTTAAGAAATCATGTTCCAGAACCTCTACTGGATTTAAAAGTACAGTCAGCCCCGTCTCAACCTATATTTAAACAACTAGAGCACCTCCCAATAACTAAGGTTTATAATGAAGATCCACATCATCAAAGCAAGTTCAAATTCTGTCTTCTATGTTCGATCATTAAAGGATTGAAAAATTCTAACTCAAGACAAGCAAACTGATGACGATTTTTTTCTCCTCTTTCTGTAGACATCCTTAAATATAATGTGTAATAAAAAAAGTACTAACTCAAAACAATAAAGTAAAAAGGATAGAAAGAACCATTAACTACAGTGAATTTCAACACATTTCTGAAAGATGATATGCAGACAGATGAATAGTGAATGAAGAGAGTAGAGACAGCACTACAGCCACAGAGGGTATAATTTGACCTGCAGAACTACAGAGGGGTTTGGGACCTGGAAAAGCCAGACTAAATGTGACAGAAGTAAAAAGTGAAAACAAAGATATTAATTCAAAGCATAGATAAGAAACCACAGATTTCAGACTCCCATATATGGCAAGTCATGCAGCCAGGTAAAAAGTTGGAAGGTTTTTTTAACTGAAGTATAGCTGATTTACAATGTTGTGTTAATTTCTGCTGTAGAGCAAAGCAATTCAGTTATACAGTCTTTTCCATATTCTTTACCATTATGGTTTATCACAGGATATTAAATGTTGTTACTGTGCTATACAGTAGGACCTTGTTTATCCATTCTATGCATAACAGCTTGCATCTGCTACTCCCAAACTCCCAATCCATCCCTCCCTCACCTTACCTCGCCCTTGGCAACCACAAGTCCGTTCTCTATATCTGTGAGTCTGTTTCTGTTTCATAGATAAGTTCATTTGTGTTATATTTTACGTTCCACATATAAGTGATATCATATGGTATTTGTCTTTCTCTTTCTGACTTACTTCACTTAGTATGATAATCTCCAGGTCCACCCATGTTGCTGAAAATGGATTATTTCATTCCTTTTTATGGCTGAGTAGTATTCCATTATATATATGTACCACATCTTCTTTATCCATTCATCTATCGATGGACATTTAGGTTGTTTCCATGTCTTGGCTACTGTGAATAGTGCTGCTATGAACATAGGGGTGCACGTATTTTTTTGAATTATAGTTTTCTCTGGATATATGCCCAGGAGTGGGATTGCTGAATCGTATGGCAACTCTACTTAATAGCTTTTTGAAGAACCTCCATACTGTTTTCCATAATGGTTGTACCAACTTACATTCCCACCAACAGTGTAGGAGGGTTCCCTTTTCTCCACACCCTCTCCAACATTTCTTGTTTGTAGACTTTTTAATGATGGCCATTCTGACTGATGTGAGGTGCTACCTCGTTGCAGTTTTGATTTGCATTTCTCTAATAATTAGTGACGTTGAGCAACTTATCATGTTCCTGTTGGCCATCTGTATGTCTTCTTTGAAGAAAAGTCTGTTTAGGTCTTCTGCCCATTTTTTGATTGGGTTGTTTGTTTTTTTGTTGTTGAGTTCTATGAACTGTTTGTATACTTTGGACATTAAGCCCTTGTCAGTCGCATTGTTTGCAAATGTTTTCTCCCATTCCGTAGGTTGTCTTTTAGTTTTGTTTATGGTTTCCTTTGCTGTGCAAAAGCTTGTAAGTTTGATTAGATCCCATTTGTTTATTTTTGCTTTTATGTCTATTGCCTTTGGAGACTGACCTAAGAAAACATCGGTACGATTTATGTCAAAGAACATTTTGCCTATGTTCTCTTCTAGGAGTTTTATGGTATCATTCTTATGTTTAAGTCTTTAAGCCATTTTGAGTTTATTTTTGTTTAGGTGCGAGGGAGTGTTCTAACTTCACTGATTTACATGCAGCTGTCCAACTTTCCCAACACCACTTGCTGAAGAGACTTTCTTCCAGTTGTATATTCTTGCCTCCTTTGTCGAAAATTAATTGACCATAGGTGTGTGGGTTTATTTCTGGGCTCTCTATTCTGTTCCCTTGATCCACATGTCTGTTTTGTGCCAGTACCATGCTGTTTTGATTACTATCACTTTATAGTATTATCTGAAGTCTTGGAGGGTTATGCCTCCTGCTTTGTTTTTGTTCCTCAGGATAGCTTTGGCAATTCTGGGTCTTTTATGGTTCCATATAAATTTTTGGATTACTTGTTCTACTTCTGTGAAAAATGTCATGGGTAATTTGATAGGGATTGGATTTAAACTATAGATTGCTATGGGTAGTGTGGCCAATTTAACAATATTAATTCTTACAATCCAAGAGCATGGGATATCTTCCCATTTCTTTGAATCATCTTCAATTTCCTTTATAGTTTTATAGTTCTCAGCATATAAGTGTTTTACCTCCTTGGTCAGGTTTATTCCTAAGTATTTTGGGAGGGGGGGTTGTGATATTAAAAGGTATTGTTTTTTTACATTCCCTTTCTGATATTTCACTGTTACTATAAAGAAATGCAACCGATTTATGTATGTTAATCCTGTATCCTGCTACCTTGCTGATTTTGTTTATCAGTTCTAGGAGTTTCTGTGCAGAATCTTTAGGATTTTCTATATATAGTATCATGTTATCTGATATAACGACAATTTTACCTCTTCCCTAAAATTTGGAAGCTTTTTAATCTAAGAAAGTTGAATAAGCTATTTAGGGAGACCTAAGGCACCCCCTCCCCAAACTAAAGACCTCTGCATTCAGCAAATCATAAAGTGACATCACCAGGCAAAAATTATCACCAATAAAATAAACCCCCTAGTACTTTACTGTCCCATTATTAAATAAAAATGTACAATGAAGGACTATTAAGGGTGAGAAATGCTTACGCAATATGTGAGATCAAAAGTAAAAGAAACAAACAAAAAATGGCCTACAAAGAAACAGAAACTTCAGGGAACAAAAGAGACATAACAAGACCTTATAAATGCAGAAAGATCAGCAAAAATACAGGACCCACAAAACAATAACAGAATGCCATGAAAAAGGACCAAGAAGAGGGCTCTTTGAAATGAAACACATGTTTATCAAAATAATATTTTATAGAAGTGTTTGGAAGTTAAGGTTGAAAAATCTTCCAAAAAAGCAGAACAACAGATGGACTGAAAATGACACAGGGAAGATTAATCAAGCAGGTCCAAATTTCAGTTAACAGGAGTACTGGAAAGATAGTACAGAGAATTGGGGGAGGGGGACTTGAATTAGTGAAATAAGAATTTTCTAGAGATGAAAAGAAGTGTTCAGATTAAAATAGCTCATCATAAGGCTAGAATATCCATTATTATTTATTCAGCATCTATTATGGGCATTGTTCTAGATGTTGGGTATACACTGAAATAGAACAACAACAATAAAAAAAAAACCCTCAGTTTCATGAAGCTTACATTCTAGCTGGGGGAGAAAGACTACAAAAATAAGTAAGTCTGTCATGGACTGAACTGCGTCCCCTCAAAATTCGTACGTTGAAGCCATAATCCCCAATACCTCAGAATGTGACTGTATTTGGAGATAACATCTTTAAAGAGGTAATTAAGTTATTAAAATGATGTCATTAGGGTAGGCCCTAATCCAATATGTCTGGTGTCCTTATAAGAAGAGGAAATTTGGACACAATTACAGAGGGAAGATCAAGTGAAGACACAGGGCAAAGACAGCTATCCAAGCAGAGAGGCCTCAGAAGAAACCAACCCTGCGGACACCTTGATCTCAGACTTCTAGCTTTCAGCACTGTGAGAAATATCTGTTGTTTAAGCCATTCAGTCTGTGGTACTGTGTTATGGTAGTCCTAGCAAACAAAGTATTTACACATATATGCACATACATATATAAACACATACACACACCTAATAATATATACACATACACACACATATATACATATGCATGTGTGTATGTTTGCACGTGTGTTTTCTCCCACCAAGCAATCCTCCAATTCTCTGCAAACACTGACTGCATGTCCTACAATTTATTTCAATTCTGACACTATCCACCTGGTCCCACAGACTGTCCTTCGAATGCCAACTGCAAGTCCAAGTCTTTGGCACTTCTGACACACTGGTTATAAAACGGGGGTTCCCACAAACCCCTCCTTGGGTTAAATAATTTTCTAGAATGGCTCTGTTACTTACTATGTTACTGATTTATTATTACAAGATACAATGCAGTAACAGCCAGATGGAAGAGATGCACAGGGCAAAGTATGCCCTCTCCAGGCACACCACCCTCCCAACACCTCCTCTCCACCCTGAAAGCCCTGCAAATCTCTTCAGTGACGGTTTTTTAGAGGCTTCATTAAATAGGTGTAATTGATTAAATCATTGGCCACTGGTGATTAAACTCCATGTCCAGCCCCTCTCCCATCCCTAAAGAGGGGGAGGGGTGGAGCTGAAAGTTCCAACCCTCTAATTATACAGTCAGTTCCCCTGGCAACCAGTTCCCCATCCTTAGGGGCTGCCCCAAAGTCACATTAACATAAACTCAGGTATGGTTGAAAGGGCTTGTTATGAATAATAAAAGTTGCTCCTTTCACCCTTACCAAAGCCAGATATTATAACAAAAGACGTTCCTATCACTCTTATCACTTAGGAAATTACAAGGGTTTTAGGAGCTCTGGCCTGTAACCAGGAACAAAGATGAAATACATATTCACAATATCACAGTTTGCTTATTTTTTAATATAGTGATAGATTCTATAAAGAAAATTAAATCAAGGTAAGAGGATTAGGAGTGCCTGGATGGTAACAGGGATTGCAGTTTTAAGTAGGATAATTAGAATAGGATGACACTTCAAGAAGTGACATCTGAACAAAGACCCGAGAAGAGAAGGTAAGGAAGTGGGCCATGTAGATATTTGAGGAAAGAGCATTCTGCACAAAAGAAGTAGCCAGTGCAAAGACCCTCAGACATGTCTGAGGAAGGAGGAGGCCAGTGTGACTGTAGCACAGGGAAGAAAGTGGTGGTAGGGTAAGATGAGATCAGGGAGCTAAGAGGAGAGGGTGCAGAGGGTCTGACACAACACTGTCAAAACTCCAACCTTATAGTGAATGAAAAACATCCACATTTAGATGCATTACTGTTAAATTTTAGAACTTTGAGAACAAAGGAAAAATGCTAAATGCCTCCAGAGAGAAGAACTGGTTGCCTCTAAGGGTCCAGGAATCAGACTGGCATCTGTGGAGTAGTGTACTCCAAATCCTGGGAAAAAGGCAATTTAAAGTGGATGCTATTTACTGCCACACTGTCAAATAAATATATAGGAGGAAGACAGAAACTTTCAGATATCTGATGACTCAGAAATTTTACCTCTAGCAGAATGAGGAGGTAAATCAAGAGAGAAGAGAACTGTGACACAGAAAACAGTGAACGCCACATAGGAGAACAGTGAAGGGAGTGAAGCCCCAGAATGATAACTGCATGGGATCCCTTAGAGGGTAACTACTCCAGATGAGAAGGAGAGGGAGACTCCAGGGAGAAGTGAGAAGGGAGAAAAGAGATGAAATGACTGAAAACTGAGAAAACTTTGAAGATTTGATACATGCACCTGGGATGGGTGTGTAAGGGGGAGAAGAAAAGAGAGAGAGGGAGTCTGCTCCATCTAATCTGATTATAAGAAAATATTCCTCTCAGTGTCATTCTGATCACAACACTGAACCAATAGAGAAGGAAATTTAATTCTAATGTATTAGTCCATTCTGCAGTGAATAAAACAACATATATTGATTATTGGTCCTTAATGTTCAGAATCATTCCATAAACTTATCTTAGTAATGTTTCAGAACAGATTATAAAATCTCAGAAAGAATACCGTCAACCTTGACAACATAAACATAAAGGTGCAGGTATAAGACACTGGGAAGTAGAGGGGAGAAATGTAAGATGGGGCGGGGATGTAAATATTGTTATATTACAAAAAGAGAAACCAAGAGCTATTGCTCTGATTATTTCAAAAAAGAATAAAGCTCGAAGTGTGTTTAGAGAGACTTTCTACCGCTAACAGATCAAGAAATGTAGATCTAAGTGTGAAGTACTAAGTTTCCAAGCTGACTGAGGGAGAAACTGTAACAGGGTGAGAACACAGGTTGTAGAGTGCTGTGAAGAGGTAAGGGAGGTATAAGCGAGATGAGCCCAAGCAAAAAGTCAGGGCAGGCACACCTCGGAGATATGGCAGGTTTGGTTCTAGATCACAATAAAGCAAATAAAGTGAATCGCAATAAAGCGAGTCACAAATTTTTTGGTTTCCCAGTGCATAAAAAAGTTATGTTTACACTATACTGTAGTCTATTAAGTGTGCGATAACATGTCTAAAAAAATGTACATACCTTAACTAAAAAACACTTTATTGCTGAGAAATGCTAACCATCATCTGAGCCTTCAGCAAGTTGTAATATTTTTGCAATAGTAACATCAAGGATCACTGATCACAGATCACCATAACAAATACAATAATGAAAAGTTTGAAATATTGTTAGAATTACCTAAAAGTGACACAGAGACACAAAGTGGACAAAGGCTGTTGGAAAAATGGTGCCAACACACTTGTTGGATGCGTGGTTGTCACAAACCTTCAATTTGTAAAAACACAGTATCTGAGAAACACAATAAAACAAGGTGTGCCTGTAGTCAATGTCTAAAGTTGATAAATGAAGTAATAAAGGATAAACATATTATTTAGAGGTTTAGGAGGGACCTGAAGAATAAATAAAGTATAAATAATTGTAAGTGGTTGCTCTGAGGAGTAAAGCTAGGGGAAGATGGGGGAGTGGTAGGGGTAAATTACTTTTAACTAAAAACTCATTTATATTTTTAATTTTTTACCCATGTCATGTATTTCTACGATAATATAAATTAAAGGGTAGCTATGACAGTAGTATAAATATTAGAAATTTTCCCATAGAGGTCAGTTGTTTTTTTTTGTTCTTTTAATTTGACTATTAAGGGATTAACTCTCTAGAAAACTCATTCCCTGAGGTCCAGATAACTAAAATTGTATGGTATCCAGTATTTCTGGTCTTCTCTTATATCCACTTACTGATATAAAAAAAAACTGGGATGTGACTACCAATTTACAGTAGCTTACCACTGTAAGCCTACTTAACCTTCAGGGTTTGCTGTTAATTTCTAAAAAAAGTTTTTTAACCTGTCTTCTTACTTGTCACTGTCTCCTAAATATTCTCCACAGAAACTTTTTTAAAAGGCTCAGATCTAGACACCAGAGATGTGAACTGTTATGGGATAACAGCCTATGGGAGGAAGAATGATGGCCCACAAAGATGTCCATATCCTAATCCCCAGAACGTTTAAACATGTCACATTATATGGCAAAAGGGTATTTGCAGATGTGATGAAATTAAGGGTCTTAAAATGGGAAGATTACACTGGATTATCTGAGTGGGCCCAATGTAATTACAAAGATCCTTACAAATAGAAAAGGGAAGCAGGAGAGTCAGAGAAAGAGAGGTGATGATTGAAGCTAAGGCTGGAGTGACAGGAATGCTAGCCAAAGGTCACAAGCCAAGGAATGTAGGCTGTATCTAGAAGCTGGAAAAGGTAAGGAAATCATTCTCCCTGTCTTAGTCTGTTTGGGTCGCTATAACAAAAACGCCATAGACTAGGTGGTTTAAACGATAAACATTTATTTCTCATAGTTCAGGAAGCTGGGAAGTCCAAGATTAAGGCACCAGCAGGTTCAGCATCTGCTGAGGATACCTGCCTCCTGGTTCATAGATGGCCACTGTGTCCTCCCATGGCAGTAGGAGCTTGGGAGCACTCTGAGGGCTCTGTTATAAGGGCACTAATCCCATCATGAGTGCTCCACCCTCATAACCTAATCATCTCCCAAAGGTCTAACACAATCATCTTTGGGATTAGGATTTCAACATATGAATTTTCGGTCTATAGCACTCCCCTAGAGCCTCCAGAAGAAATCGCAGCTCTGCAAACACCTTGATTTTGAAACTATGACCTCCAGAAGTGTAAGATAATAAATCTGTGTTATTTTAAGCCACTAAATTTATGGTAATTTGTTATTAATAGCAGCAATAGGAAACTAACACACACCTGGTGATGGCTTTTCAATTTTTTTTACAGTGACATACTGAGGCATTGGTAGATTTTGCTAAAATTGTGCAAGTTACAACTACACTCATTTTGGATCATTTTCTACTGACTATAGCAATGAGTATAAGATTTTCTTTAAAAAAAGTTAGATTATTGTGCAAGGGATATATACAATTTGAATGAGGGTATCTTTAAATTCCCATTAAAAGGATTTATTTTGATCCTAGTTCCACAGTTAGCAAAACCAATGCCTAATCAAGTAAGTATGATTCTTTCTCATTACAGTTGTACAAAAGTACATAGAAGCCTCATCATTTACAAACAGTATGTTCCTGGCTTGATGCAAATTTAAATTAATTTCTATAATGTTGCCAACGTTGGCTGATTCTTCTGCTCTGTCTTCATCCCAACACTCATAATTTATCTTTCTAAAATTAGGTTGGTATAACTTAACTGGCCACATTAATTTCTTAACAAGGAAACCGTGTGTGGCAACACAAAGGCTTTTTTACAAATTGGGTTAATCTCAACGTCCTAGGGCAAAATGTGAAGAGATTCCTATCAAATGGTTGTTGCTGTTTTGCTGCTAATGATTGCTGTTTAAATACCATTTTTGCCCTTTTGCTTGTAGTAGTTATAGATTTCAAAAAATACCATAATTTTGTATTCAAAGATCAAGGAAAACAGGTAATACGGAAAAAAAAAAAAACTCACTCCCAGAGTTCATATAGCCAAGACTTTTCTATACTGAGAATTATTTTATTCCATAGTGTCTAGGATAAATCATTTGCTTCCATAACCAGTTACATATATTTTGAAATAGCCCATAAGAACCACGTAATTATTATATTAATTAATTAATTTGGATAGGCTTCATCCAAGTCATGAAAAGAAGCATTTTTAAAAGGCTTTTTAAAAATGGTCCTTTTTTTAAGGACAGTAGACAGTAGGGTGTGAGAAAGGTTGTGTTGCGTCAGGAGAGAAATTATGACAATCAGAACAGAAGAAAGATACTGTTTACTAGGTCTTAACAAGCCAAGTAAGAAATTTTAAATTCTGGAGGGGTAAAAACATTTAAAAGTTAGACTTGGGGCTTCCCTGGTGGCGCAGTGGTTGAAAGTCCGCCTGCCGATGCAGGGGACACGGGTTCATGCCCCGGTCCGGGAGGATCCCACATGCCGCGAAGCAACTAGGCCCGTGAGCCATGGCCGCTGAGCCTGCGCGTCCGGAGTCTGTGCTCCGCAACGGGAGAAGCCACAACAGTGAGAGGCCCGCGTACCGCAGAAAAAAAAAAAAAAGTTAGACTTGAATAATACTAATAAACTGGCAAAGTTGTGGTAATGACCATATAAAAACATGTCAGGATTAGAGAAGGAAAACAAAAAGTGCTGCATCTGGGATCTGGTAGAAGGCAAAAGGTTGCTCTATGCTTGTGTAAATTTCTGTGTCATGTAGTTTGTTTGTTTGTTTTTTTTAATAAGAGGAGGTAAAACTAAACAACTAACTAAGCAACATCCATTTTGGCATAATGGTATCCTCTGCTAACCTTTTCCAAATGAGCTGTGTACCTTGGCTTCTCAAGGACTACATGTTTCACAGCTTAACAAGATCCTGAATAATGGGATATTTTTCACTTGTGCTATAACACTAACTATATTGCATGAAATTACAAGTTGAATTAAGATGGGCATTCTTTACTACTGAATTATAACTGATGGCAGAGAGATGGTCAGCAGCGATTTCTAATCATACTCATCAGTATAAGGCAGAAAAAGATGTTATGATTAACTACAGTAGATGAAGAAAAGTATTATTTTGATCAGATTAGGTGGAAGGCTAACCTAATACTTTAAACTGAAATGGGAACTAGTAGACATTATCTTGGGTTTTATATATTATTCAACACACCATGTCCAGCTATAATGCAGAGCTGGGGGAAGTACTTCTAAAGGAAGCAGAGTTGCCACATAATACACTCCCCCTAACACTTCCCTGAAACACATATATTCCCCTCAGAAGCCTCCCACCTAAGAGCTGATCAGGCTTAACCCTACTTGAAGTATGAAATAAGATTCTATCTCACAATAGCACTGCAGGAAGTAAAGCTGATCTTGATTAACAATATAGGATAAAATAAGAGTGGGAAATGCTTTTACCACAGCACCCCTAACAGGAAAAGAATGATGGCCTTCTTGCCACAGAATGTACACCAGATACCCTGTTGCTTTACGGCAGATACGAGCTGTACAAATTTTTCCAAATCTTTGTCTTTCAGTGTATTACGGAATAGGCTGAAATGCGTTCTGCACTTAAACCACCTAGCTAATGAAGCAGCTCAAAACAAAACATATTCTAAAAAAGAAAACATTAAACAGAATATAACGTTAAATTAAATTTTCCCCATTTACAAATAGAAAACCTTAATTGATTTTTGGCGGTTCAGAGAGTAGACCTGAATGGCACTTCAGATGTACTATCTCTTACACGCCATCGTGAAATCCAAAAAGCTCTGCAGACTACAGCTTTTTTCTTAAGTTTGTGTCAGATTCATCTGGCCTCAACATTTGACCTAAATTGATGTAAGGCTATTTATGGTCAAGACTGAGCCCACGTGGTAAAACTACTTGAACGTTTTGCTGAAAACACATTAAAGTTTGATTACAGGGTGCTGCCCCAGATCCTACTGAGGGAAGTGGGTGATGTGATATAACAAATACATACTATATCACCTTAAAAAAAAGCAGAATTCTGAGCAGAATCCATCAGTATTTTCTTATTCTAATATAAAGTAAGAAAAACAGCTGGATTGTTTTGTGTTCTTTCAATACACTAAGGGTTCTTCCCCATTACCCCCTCCCAAAAGTGTTTTGTATGTTTGTATTTTTTAAAGAACACTTTATACAATCAATAATGAAGGCTTTTTTTTTTTTCAGAAGTCCATTTTGTCATTTTTTTTAAGTGCTTTTCATTGAATTTCTCTATCCTTTAAAGATCTTAGAGAAAAACAGAGAATCAAGCCCCAAGAGCCATTTATAATGATGGCTTAGAAACAAGGTGAGAACATGCTGCTTTCCCAGGAAAAAAAGGGAAACCACCTTTACACTTCCAGACTAGTTCACACAGTCTTCCAACTACCAACAAATAACGTATAACGACCAAGGAAAAAAAAAGAAAAACAATTACCTGATTTTAACACCTTGAAGAAAAGTAAGTATTGCCTTAATGAAAACAGAAGCTTCAATGACCTTTAAAAACTAAAAACAAACAAACAAAACAAAACAAAAAAACCCTCGAAAACATCTTGGAACCCTGACAGTCATCAAAGTTCCAAAGGGAGGGTATTTCAAACCTAACCAAAATTGAAAACATGATGCAGGGTGTCCTCTTTTCCTCCAGCAAATCTGAGTCTTAGAGAATGCTATTTTTACAAATAGCTACTAAAGCAACCCTAATACATTTTAAAAAGATAAATTCCATTTTCTGGTCTATTCTTCTGGTCTTCGATTAGAAATTTGGCATTCTGTTGGAAGGGTCATTGTCAATTAGATCACTAAATTTAAGTGTTTTTTGCATTAAAAAAAACTGAGCCCAAACTGCGTAAGAAAACAATCAGCACAGCAATACTGCCATCTTTTGACCAAAGCAAGAAAAGTGATTTTCTCCCCTTACATGAATTCCTACGACTTACCATTAAGGGACAAGCATCGTCTTTTTATGTCTTCCAGTGACATGTTCGAAGTTACAGGCACAGCCTCTACCACAACTTCTGGTGCAGAAGTAAAACAATCACAGATGTCTGTATTCTTGAAAAATTCAGATTACAGGTAAACACTACTGTGAATAGTATACTTATTTCTCATCTTTCTTCATGTCCCTTCTGTGTCACCATTAAAGCATCAAGGCAACATCAACCATTCTTTCAGATGTAAATATGGGGAAGTAATCAAGTGAAATAGACTGAAAAATCCCTTCATTGACACAATATTAGCAAGCTTGTACCCTTCATCTTAGAAACTCTAGCATTAAACATTTTTTTAAACCAAGTAAGAATAGAGTAATTTTTAAAACTTAAAACGAGCATAGGAGCATCAATCCTGCAATTGGCCCCTTGTAGCCATTTAATATTCAAGTAATGTTTCAGAAATTCTCTAAAAGGCTACTTTATAAGGTTATTTGCAACTTACATTAAAAAGTTATCTAATTAATAACATGAAAACTATATGAAAACTACTTGTGGTCTTTGTATCTTACTGCCCGAATGACAAAAACTAAATCCAAAGCTGAAAAAGGTGAAATGCTTCCAGAGGACATTGCACACACATATTTCTCCATGAGGAAATTCTTTTCCTTTAGGACAGAATATTCCTGAATTAATGGGAATGTGGATTTGGTCCAAAAATCAAATGAGATGCTGATTCCTATGTTAACCTAGTGAGGAACAGGTCACCAGCCTAATTAATAACACTGCCTTATGTTTATTTGGTGCTTAACTTAAAGAGCACTTCACAGATGGAGTCTTAATAAAACCTTATGAGGTATACAAGGTAAATAGTCTGACCCAATTTATCAAATGGAGGGTCACAAAGACTCAGTGACTTGCCTGAAGTTACACAGCTAATTAATGCACCTTAATCTAATAACAGGAAAAGGACTGCAAGCTTTACCACTGCTGTATATACCCTGAAGCAAATTATTACGATTGCTAAAATAAGTATGGAATCTGGGGCAATAAGAAAGAGGATGCTACATGCATACATTTTATCATCCCAACTGTCCCAAATACTCATTGAAGGTAAAGAATAACTACAGACCTTTAGGCACTTTTAATAAAAAGGAACTAAGAATTAGTAGGTCTGAAGCTATGACTTGAGAATCTTGGCTACCTGCTCATTTTATAGAGCATGCAACCTTTACCTATTAAAGTGCTATTGCACTGAATTTATGATGAGGTAAATGAAAGCAAATACCTCATGCTGAGACATAATTTGAAACTCTTCATCTCAGACTGACATCAAAATCATAGTTTTAAAGAATTTTAACAAATTAGACTCAATGGTTAGAAACTCAAAGGCAGTTACTCCATTAAAATTTCAAATAATTTGTAGTTATTCCAAACAATCTGGTAAATTCCTTTAACCAAATTTTGTTTCCACAACTCTAAATGATATATTAAAATATCTGTTTTCCTCAGAAGCTTACTGATAAAATGAGTACAAAGCTAGCCTAAGTTAAGAGGTTTATTTTTGCATTCATCTCACCATACTATTTGATTCTGTCATTCATCCTCAACTTCGAGAAACCTTCTCTCACTTTGTCTTCCTGGACACTACTCTTTCCTTGTTCATCTCCTACTTCTC
Organism: Monodon monoceros; assembly: GCF_005190385.1. Taxonomy (NCBI): domain Eukaryota; kingdom Metazoa; phylum Chordata; class Mammalia; order Artiodactyla; family Monodontidae; genus Monodon; species Monodon monoceros. Next base: position 42,582,849 of record NW_021703767.1, on the reverse strand, counting down.
TGAGGTTCCCTTTTAGCCTCCTTATCTACCTTTCCTCTTCTTCCTATGCCTTATAAATTTATTTATTTATTTATTTTTGGCTGTGTTGGGTCTTCATTTCTGTGCGAGGGCTTTCTCTAGTTGCGGCGAGCGGGGGCCACTCTTCATCACGGTGCGCGGGCCTCTCACTGTCGCGGCCTTCTCTTGTTGCGGAGCACAGGCTCCAGTCGCGCAGGCTCAGTAGCTGTGGCGCACGGGCTTAGTTGCTCCGCGGCATGTGGGATCTTCCCAGACCAGGGCTCGAACCCGTGTCCCCTGCATTGGCAGGCAGATTCTCAACCACTGCGCCACCAGGGAGGCCCTTCCTATCCCTTAAATATCAGTCTGCCCTATAATTTTATCCTTGGTTTATCTTTTTTCCTAAAGTTAGATGTTTTACATATGTTATCTCATTCAATCTTTCAATTAAGTTATTATTCTCACTTTGCAGATGCGGTAACTAAGGCAAGAGTGTTAAGCAACTTGTATGAGGCCACTCAGTAAGTGTCCAAACCAGGATTCAAATCCGTGCAGTAGAGTTCTACAGTTTTCCTTGACACCTTCCTTTTCTTCCCACTCCAGAACCAATCAACCACCAAATCCTATTAATTCTCCATTGAAAATATCTTGCAAATCTGACCACATATCTGTATTCCTCTCCCATTCACTCAGTTAAGGCCTTTGTCATCTACTTCTTGATTACTGTGAAATCTTTCAAATTGGTTCTCTTGCTAAAGGATTTTCTTATTAATTTTCCTTGCATACTCTGGTGTTATCTGATCAAGGGATTTCCAGCTTGTGACAGACACTTCTAATTGTTCAATATCTGTTCTCACTTCCTTCTACAGTAATGGAATTTTTAACTGGGTACAGCTAAGGCTAATTTCCTAAACTGCCTTTCACTAAAGGTAGTCATATGTCTAAGTCAGACCCATAAGAAGTGAGTGGAAGTAATGTGAGGTGTGCTCTTTTGTTCTTTCTTACTACTTGCAATGCAGATTAAACAGTAAGAGTTGGAATTGTCACTCTGGACCATAGGACCATAAGGTAGAAGACAGACAGGGCCTGGATCCCTGATGATTCTCTGTCCCATCTCTCTAGGTGCTTAGTAAGTTCTAATGCTTACAAAAATTATTTTTCAGTTTCTTTTTGACCAGGAGAACTTTTATTCATCTTTCCAGACCCACTTCAAAGCTCACTTAGTCTCTGAAACCTTCACTGATTCCCCATGGAATTCCTCCCTCTTCTGTTTTTCCCAAGCAATAAATTTCCAGCTCCTTGAAAACAGGGTTTATGCTATATTCATTTTGTATTTTTTATATATAGCACAACTGGAAAGTATCTTCTCAAAATACATTTTTTTAAATAAGTGAATGAATAAATGTTACCTTAATCAAGAGGTGGGTCAACAAGAGAACTTTTCAGTGTAGAACAAAGGAATATATTGAATTGCAACTAACACTCAAAAATTTCTGAGTAGGGAACAGCTCAAGCAACCTACAACTCTTACAATATAGAACAGATAGAAATAATAGAGGCCAGAGGCTTCATTTAGGAAAAAGAATAATAATAAAGCTTTTGCCAACAAGTAATTTATAAAAATGAGAAAAAAAGATTTTTCCTCTTGCCAACAATAAACTCCTACAGAAAGTAATCTGTTAATGAAGGTTACTGCTTAGCAATTGTGCTCTCATTTCTCACTGAGTGGAAAAGTTTGGTACCTTTTAGTAAGTTAACTTGACTCTATAGAAACCATGGTCACTATTTTAAAATTAAGATATGTGGTACCAAAAATGCAGTTAAGACATATTTAAAAACAAATATTATCCCTGACACTGCCTTTCTAGTAACATAAGGGAAATTAACAAAGGAGGTGGTGGGGGTGCAGGGGGGGGAGGACAGGAAGTCTGATTTAAAAGGAAGGAAAGGGAGACGCAAGAGGGAAGAGATATGGGAACATATGTATATGTACAACTGATTCACTTTGTTACAAAGAAGAAATTAACACACCATTGTAACACAATTATACTCCAATAAAGATGTTAAATATATATATATATATATTAGCCTAATTTGATGTACCAATAGAAATATTTTGAATACTACAAAATTTAACAAATGGTAAAACGATAACTTTAACCAACTGTTATGAGCTCCATAAAGCTTTTATCTCTAAGTTGTTCCCTTTTTGTCTGCCCCCAACCCTAAAAGTTTAATTCCACAACATTTCATATCTTTTCTTCCTTTAACCATTTTGGGGAGTTCTGTTTCATTTACTTTTTCTTACCATTTCATATATTTTCTCCCACGTTTCATTGTTGGCTTCTAGCATCCCTTTCCAATTTTCTTTTTTTGTTCCTTTTCAGCAATTCCCATTTCTTTCATTTTCCCACTGCCTGTTTCTCATCATATCACTCTGTTTGTATCAGTTTACTACTTCTGCTGGCAAACAGCAGCCTGGGCAAGAAATCAAATTAAAAAATCCCTACCACTATTATGTTCTACAACCAAAGAAAACATTAAGGTGAAAAGTTGAAGTTCATGTACAATTTATCAAATAAATGGAGATGCAAAATTAAGTTTCAGGTACTTTAAGCATCTAAAACACAGATATTTCTAGGTGGATAGTTACCCAGTGCTATCATCAGTTTTAAAAGTATAATTTTGCAACTCTTGAGGGTAATCTTCACTATGCTCACAGTAAGTAATCAAATTTCTAGATATCAAACTGTTTATTATCAAAGAAGTTCTGTAAATTCAAGATAAAGAAACATGACCAAGCTTGCTATTTTCAGAAACACCATATCCAGTAGCTATTCCTTTGTCAGCCTAAGAAACAAAACTATGCTGATAATTACCTTCTCCCTACTGGCAGCAAGTTTTTACCTTGAAGAAGAGATATTTTTTATGTAATACCGGTAGAGCAGAGCAATGACACTAGACACTCCTGAAATAGAATATAAATGACAAGTTTTAACATATTTATTATCAGTTTCTACTTGTACAAGATGTACAAGTTTAGCACATCTTCCCAACAGTTAATTATCTCATTTAGATGCTATGGGAGGGTGTGTTAGGAATTAAAAGCTCTCTGCTAAGACTGAACGTGAGGAATCCGGTTTTGTGTTGCTTAAATTAGAGAAGAGTGACAATAGACGACTTTAGGCCTGCCAAACTTTAAGACAGGGTCTTTGATCTACTATCAGATATAGTCTCTTCACTCATACAAAGAAAAAGAATTAAAAAGCGTTCAACAAAACCACCAGAATTGACTTGATTTTGGCCCACGGCAGATGTGTTTATAAATGAATAGAGATTGTTTATCACTGGTTTAAAATAGTTTTTCAGACTTTTATTTTATTTTAATAATTTTTTTTTAGTAACAAGAAACTTCTTCAAATAAAATCCTATAGGTTTAACCAGATGGAAATATTATGGCTCTACTTGGATTTGCTGTGGTGAACTAAGAGGCTCTCCTGGTCATGGCTCCCTCTTCCCTCAGGATGGCTTCAAAAACAATGCTACAGAACCCCTGTATATTTACAGACTAGAGTTTGAAAACCACTGGCCCCCAAATTGTTCTTTGCAGGAAAACAACAGCTATCTCCTACTAAAGAATGATATCATTTGACTCCTGCAGTGGCCAGGTTATAAAAGAATTAAAAGCCCATAAAGTTTACTAAAGGCATTTTAGTGACTCCATTTAGGTCAATAGCATGGCAAGTTCAGATACATGTAGCAACTGTCAGAATAAGGCCAAGTGACAGGAAAACCCTTCTCATGGGAGAAAAAAGAGTCACAGGGACTCCTGATGGATAGGCTGGTTTAATCTTGCTTTTTCAGCCTTGGGTCAAATCCTTTGGATTGTAAAAATTATTGTTCCCAGCAGAAAGAAGATTCAGAAGATTCAGGGGAGGTGAAAATAACATAGATCACCAAGTGACAATCAGGAATACTCAAATGACAAAGAAGCACTTCCTCCCGAGTCAAAAATAGCCAGGTCATCCTCTGCCATACTTCCCAGTCACTATTTAGAAATCTTGAAAAAAAAGTTCAACATTTTTAAAATAGAAAAATTTATGTGCTCCCATTTTTCAAATACTTATTATATATACTTATATATACTTATTATTAAACTTATCTGCTCAGTTTCATTTTGTTTGATATCCATTAGAGGCTTTTCAAGTTATCAAGAAAAAATAATTTAAATTCTTGTTAACAATGATATTTTACAAACTGAATCAACTGTGATAAGTTAATGAAATGCTTAAGTATCACTTTACTTTGAACACCTTTGTGTCCTAACATTTACCCACTGATAATCATTACTCACCTTGAAAATTTCAACAACTTCCTAATTAGCTTTCCTTTCTCTGTTTGCACCCTTGTATCCTCTATATGGAATTAACAAATCTTCCTAATATAAATGTAATCATGTCACTCCCTTATTAAAAATATTTAAACAGCTCCCCACTATATACTTAACAATTATGTTAAGTTAAAGAATAAGCTATTCAACTTAAACATTATTCAAAAGCACAGACAATTAAAACAAATAGAAGCAGTACTGTCTAGCTCAAGACTAAGTAGGGAGAATAGAGCCCCACTTTTTAATAGCCAAAATAGGGCGGCCCCTAAGAGTTCTAAAGTTAGTAGGAAAACCACTAACAAAACAAAATTTGTATGCTACTAATAACATGGGCTTCAAATATATAAAATGAAACTCGACAGAACTACAAGGAGAAAAGTACAAATCCAAATCATACACCTCATTCAATAATTAACTGAAGAACCAGGTTTTTTTAAGTAATACCATAGAGGATCTGAATAACAAATGACCTGAATGAACATTTATAGAACACTGTACTAATAAGGAAATATAAAATTCACATTCTTCTCAAAGCAACATAAAATATTTACAAACACTGACCTAATATGTGGCTATAAAGCAAGTCAAAATAAATTTCAGAGGGTTGATATAGCATATGTTTCCTGATCATAATAAAAAATAAGAACATAATAAGAAAGATAACCAGAAAATCCCCATACATTTAGAAATAGAAGACAAACTTACAATAAAAAAGATGAACAATGTTTTGAATACTGTATCTTGATAAAAAGTTGACAAACCCCAGGAAAGATTGATTAACAAAAATAAAAAGAAGACATTATAAATCCTACAAATATTAAAAAGATAACAAGGAGATACTGTGCACAACTCTATGGCAACAAGTTTGTAGACTTCGATGAAAGGGGAAAATTACTAAAAACACAAATAAACAAACAAAATCCCTCCAAACTCATGGAACTAATTCAAGGAGAAAGAGAAAACTTAAGAGTCTTGTAACCATTAAAGAAACCATATCAATGGTCAAAATTCATCCCACAAAGAAAACTCCAGGACTACATGGCTTCAACTGCAGTTCTATCAAACATATAAGGAAAAAAAAATAATTGCAATGTTACATAAACTATTCCTGAGTATGTAAAGGAGAGCCCACTCCTCAATTCATTTTATGAGGCTAGTATAACCTTGATTCTAAACTCTAATAATATTTCAAGAATGAAAAATGATAGGCCAGTCTTACTTACAAACACAAACGGAAAAATCCTAAGCAAAATATTATCATACAGATTCTAGAAAAATTACATATATCTATTTCTATATATTACATAATTATGAAAGTTTTGTTGAAAATCCAAAAGAATCTATAGACAAATTTTTAGACAATAAATTTACCAATATCATGAAATCATGGAAAATGTCTAAACTCTCCAAATTGATAGGCTTAATGTAATTCCAATCAAAATTTCAACAAGTTTTTCAGGGAACCTGACAAGCTGATTCTAAAATATATATGGAATCTATATGGAAATACAAAAGACCCCGAATAGCCAAAGCAATCTTGAGAAAGAAGAATGGAGCTGGAGGAATCAGGCTCCCTGACTTCTCAGACTATACTACAAAGCTACAGTAATCAAAACAGTATGGTACTGGCACAAAAACAGAAATATAGCTCAATGGAACAGGATAGAAAGCCCAGAGATAAACTCACACACCTATGGTCACGTAATCTATGACAAAGAAGGCAAGAATATACAATGGAGAAAAGACAGTCTCTTCAATAAGTCGTGCTGGGAAAACTAGACAGCTACATGTAAAAGAATGAAATTAGAACACTCCCTAACACAATACACAAAAATAAACTCAAAATGAATTAAAGACCTAAATGTAAGGCCAGACACTATAAAACTCTTAGAGGAAAACATAGGCAGAACACTCCTTGACATAAATCACAGCAAGATCTTTTTTTGATCCACCTCCCAGAGTAATGAAAATAAAAACAAAAATAAACAAATAGGATCTAATTAAACTTAAAAGATTTTGCATGGCAAATGAAACCATAAAACAAAAGGACAACCCTCAGAATGGGAGAAAATATTTGCAAATGAAGCAACCAAAAAGGGATTAATCTCCAAAATATACAAACAGCTCATGCACCTCAATGTCAAAAAAACAAATAACCCAATCAAAAAATGGGCAGAAGATCTAAATAGACATTTCTCCAAAGAAGACATACAAATGGCCAAAAGCACATGAAAACATGCTCAACATCACTAATTATTAGAGAAATGCAAATCAAAACTATAATGAGGCATTACCTCACACCAGTCAAAATGGCCATATCATCAAAAAATCTACAAACAATAAATGCTGGAGAGGGTGTGGAGAAAAGGGAACCCTCCTACACTGTTGGTGGGAATGTAAATTGGCACAGACGCTATGGAGAACAGTATGGAGGTTCCTTAAAAAACTAAAAATAGAACTATCATATGACCCAGCAATCCCACTCCTGGGCATATACCCAGAGAAAACCATAATTCGAAAAGATACATGCACCCCAATGTTCACTGCAGCACCATTTACAATAGCCAGTACATGGAAGTAATGTAAATGTCCATCATCAGAGGAATGGATAAAGAAGATGTCATACATATATACAATGGAATATTACTCAGTCATAAAAAAGAATGAAATAATGCCATTTTCAGCAACATGTATGGACCTAGAAGTTGTCATACTGAACGAAGTAAGTCAGACACAGAAAGACAAATATATGATATCGCTTATATGTGGAATCTAAAAAAAAAAAGGGTACAAATGAATTTATTTACAAAACAGAAATAGAGCCACCATGGATGTAGAAAACAAATTTATGGTTACTAGGGGATAAGGTGGGGAGGGATAAATTGGGAGACTGGGATTGACATATACACACACCTATATATAAAATAGATAACTAACAAGAACCTGCTGTATAGCACAGGGAAGTCTACTCAATACTCTGTAATGGCCTATATGGGAAAAGAATTTAAAAAAATGGATATATGTAAATAAATAAATAAAGTATATATAGAAATGCAAAGGGGTCAAAAATAGGCAAGATACTCTTAACAACACAGAATGAAACAAAAAAAACAAGGGAAAATTTGTACCTATTTATTATGATGCTAATATTGGGTTGGCCAAAAAGTTCCTTTGGTTTTCAAGTAAAAATAAAAGACACATCTTTCATTTTCACCAAGAACTTTATTGAACAACATATTCACCGTTTTGTTCCACTACCTTCTGCCATTTTTCAGGCAACTTCATAATTCCATCTTCCCAAACTTTTTATCTTTTTGGGCAAAGAACTGTTCCAGGTGCCTTTTACAGTCTTCCAGGGAATTGAAATTTTTTCCATTGAGAGAATTTTGTAAAGACCTAAATAAATGGAGATCCGAAGGGGCAATGTCTGGTGAATATGGCAGACGAGTCAGAGCTTCCCAGTCAAGCTGTAACAGTTTTTGCCTGGTCATCAAAGAAACATGCAGTCTTGCGTTATCCTGACGGAAGATTATGCATTTTCTGTTGACTAATTCCAGATGCTTTTCATCAAGTGCTGCTTTCAGTTGGCCTAACTGGGAGCAGCACTTGTTGGAATTAATCGTCTGGTTTTCCGGAAGGAGCTCATAATAGAGGACTCTCTTCCAATCCCACCATATATACAACATCACCTTCTTCAGATGAAGACCAGCCTTTGGTGTGGTTGGTGGCGGTTCATTTTGCTTGCCCCACAATCTCTTCCGTTCCACATCATTGTACAGTATCCACTTTTCATCGCCCGTCACAATTTGTTTTAAAAACAGAATGTTTTCATTATGTTTCAGTAGTAGGGAATCACGTGAGGAAATACGGTCAAGGTTCTTTTCGCTTAACTTACATGGAACCCAAACCTCAAAGCAATTAACATAACCAAGCTGGTATAAATGATTTTCAACGCTTGATTTGGATATTTTGAGTATGTTGGTTGTCTCCCACGTGGTATAACGGTGATTGTTCTCAATTATGTCTCAATTTGATCGCTATCTACTTCAACTGGTCTACCAGACCATGGAGCATCATCCAACGAGAAATCTCCAGCACGAAACTTCACAAACCACTTTTGACACATTCAATCAGTCACAGCATCTTCTCCATACACTGCACAAATCTTTTTTTTTGCATTTCAGTTGCATTTTTACCTTTCTTGAAATAATAAAGTATAATATGCTGAAAATGTTGCTTTTTTTCTTCTTCAATATTAAAATGGCTACACAAAAAATTCACCAATTTTTATAAGTTACTTTTAAATGCACTGTGATATGACAGCTGTCACAATACAATCTAACAAAATTGTTTCGAATGAACTTAAGGACAACTAAGCGCTACTAGAGCTTTCTTACAGAAAAAAACCGAACTCTTTGCCCAACCCAATACTATGGTATTTAAGTTAATGTAGCACTGGCTCAAGGATCAATAAAGCAATTAAGTAGAATGAAGTCAGACCCATGCTAATGTGGACATTTGATTTATGACAGAGGTCACAGTCAGAGTACTAGAAAAAGAACAGACTTCTTAAATAGGACACAAAGACAGCATTAATCGTAAAGAAAAATATAGGTATAATAACTTACATAAAAAGTAATAACCTATCTTTGTGAAAAACAAACACAAACAAACAAAAACCACCAAAAAGAGTAAAAGGGCAAGCCACAATATGGGAGAAGGTATTTGTACTATAATGTCAGAAACTGTGAAGGGGCTGATATTTCATCTTGCTTGCAAGCTTTTTAGTTAGCCCACCAGTTTCATGGATGTTGACAGAAGACATGAGACTCCTGAATCAGAAATGATGGACAGTTAAGTACTCACAACAATAACTGTAGCCAAGTCAAACAAGGTTTGGATTTGCCCTGTTTACCACTGGTGCCTGGTGGTACTCAATAAATACTCACAGAAAGAATAAATGGTTAAAGGAAAACAATCACCATCCTTGCCTCAAGTTTCTATAAAGGAGGAGATTCCTCCTACCCTACCCACAAGGTAGCAGGTAGGCAGTTTGCTGGAGTGAACAATTCAAGAGTCTCTCTACCTATGTACTTGAGCCTCTTCAAACAAGGAGAGAAGAAGTAGCTAATGTAGTCAATGAATGGCATTTATTATTATTATTTTTACTAGTGGATAGAGCCAAAATGGAAAAAACTCACTATTCATGAGCATCACAACCTCTGCTGTTCTCTTGGACCTGCCTGAGCTCTGTCACATTGGATCCTATCCCTTCACCTTCTTTTTTTTTTTAAGATTATAGCCAAGAATTTTTATTCTATTTGTACAGGACTTTCCCATATTAAGAAATTCTTAATATTTTCCCTTCATCCTCTTAATCATGTTTCCATGCAGAGTCTAAAAGGGGAAGAGCTATTACTTTCTAACAGTTGGCTGGATGAGTTGATTGAGTTCCAAGACTTAGATGTGGGACTGGAATAAGAGCCTTGCACTTGCTACTCAGGTCCAAATCATGTTCCTCAATTTAGTGTCATCAGAGACGGCTGGCTGGGGTATAGGGATGAGCCTACACAAAGGACTGGACTGTCAAATCAGATTCTCACGAATCAGAGATCTTACCTACTATCTAGCTTTACTAAAATAATTTCAAGTATATAAGCAATCAACTGGCACAAAAGAAGCAGGAACATCCAATGTGGCTTCCAAAGTGTTGCTTCTAGCTCAGAATATTTTCTAGCTCAGAATAACAGATGATTTCTATAAGCAAAGTTGACAAGTCGCCTCACACAATGGGGAACATTTAGGTTATATCACATCTCTAATATACCTTAGGGAGCTGAGGTATATTGGAAGACATTCTCCATTCTCCAGGAAGACATGTCTCATAAGTCTACAGATTCTAGGCTGTGTTTACCACAGGCGATCCTAACCAGTGACACTCTGCTGAAAGTATGCCACGAGTAAGAGTTCTCCTCTTAGCAAAATTCATTAGTCTATTTACCAATAGGAGGTCAGTTGTCAACATGTTTAACTGGGTCACCTGCCTTCTTTCTTTCTGTGGGAGGGTCTCCCTGGAAATCAAAAGAGAAATGGATCACAGGCCAGCTGCTAACTCCTTCCCCAAAGACTTGTCAAGCTCTTGCCTGGATCATTAAAAAAGCTGATGTTTTGCACCACCAAACCAGCTTTACAACAAATGCTAAAGGAACTTCTCTAGACAAGAAACACAAGAGAAGGAAAAGACCTATAATAACGAACCCAAAACAATATAGAAAATGGGAATAGGAACATACATATCGATAATTACCTTAAATGTAAATGGACTAAATGCTCCCACCAAAAGACACAGATTGGCTGAATGGATACAAAAACAAGACCCTTATATATGCTGTCTACAAGAGACCCACTTCAGACCTAGAGACACATACAGACTGAAACTAAGGGGATGGAAAAAGATATTCCATGCAAATGGAAACCAAACGAAAGCTGGAGTAGCAATTCTCATATCAGACAAAATAGACTTTAAAATAAGGACTATTAAAAGAGACAAAGAAGGACACTACAATATGATCAAAGGATCAATCCAAGAAGAAGATATAACAATTGTAAATATTTATGCACCCAACATAGGAGCACCTCAATACATAAGGCAAATACTAACAGCCATAAAAGGGGAGATCGACAGTAACACATTCATAGTAGGGGACTTTAACACCCCACTTTCACCCATGGACAGATCATCCAAAATGAAAATAAATAAGGAAACACAAGCTTTAAATGATACATTAAACAAGATGGACTTAATTGATATTTATAGGACACTCCATCCAAAAACAACAGAATACACATTTTTCTCAAGTGCTCATGGAACATTCTCCAGGATAGATCATATCTTGGGTCACAAATCAAGCCTTGGTAAGTTTAAGAAAATTGAAATTGTATCAAGTATCTTTTCTGACCACAACGCCATGAGACTAGATATCAATTACAGGAAAAGATCTGTAAAAAATACAAACACATGGAGGCTAAACAATACACTACTTAATAATGAAGTGATCACTGAAGAAATCAAAGAGGAAATAAAAAAATACCTAGAAACAAATGACAATGGAGACACAACGACCCAAAACCTATGGGATGCAGCAAAAGCAGTTCTAAGGGGGAAGTTTATAGCAATACAAGCCCACCTTAAGAAGCAGGAAACATCTCGAATGAACAACCTAACCTTGCACCTCAAGCAATTAGAGAAAGAAGAACAAAATAACCCCAAAGCTAGCAGAAGGAAAGAAATCATAAAAATCAGATCAGAAATAAATGAAAAAGAAATGAAGGAAACGATAGCAAAGATCAATAAAACTAAAAGCTGGTTCTTTGAGATTTTAAACAAAATAGAAAAACCACTAGCCAGACTCATCAAGAAAAAAAGGGAGAAGACTCAAATCAATAGAATTAGAAATGAAAAAGGAGAAGTAACAACTGACACTGCAGAAATAAAAAAAATCATGAGAGATTACTACAAGCAACTCTATGCCAATAAAATGGACAATCTGGAAGAAATGGACAAATTCTTAGAAATGCACAACCTGCCAAGACTGAATCAGGAAGAAATAGAAAATATGAACAGACCAATCACAAGCACTGAAATTGAAACTGTGATTAAAAATCTTCCAACAAACAAAAGCCCAGGACCAGATGGCTTCACAGGTGAATTCTATCAAACGTTTAGAGAAGAGCTAACACCTATCCTTCTCAAACTCTTCCAAAATATAGCAGAGGGAGGAACAATCCCAAATTCCTTCTACGAGGCCACCATCACCTTGATACCAAAACCAGACAAGGATGTCACAAAGAAAGAAAACTACAGGCCAATATCACTGATGAACATAGATGCAAAAATCCTCAACAAAATACTAGCAAACAGAATCCAACAGCACATTAAAAGGATCATACACCATGATCAAGTGGGGTTTATTCCAGGAATGCAAGGATTCTTCAATATACGCAAATCTATCAGTGTGATAAACCATATTAACAAATTGAAGGAGAAAAACCATATGATCATCTCAATAGATGCAGAGAAAGCTTTCGACAAAATTCAACACCCATTTATGATAAAAACCCTGCAGAAAGTAGGCATAGAGGGAACTTTCCTCAACATAATAAAGGCCATATGTGACAAGCCCACAGCAAACATCATCCTCAATGGTGAAAAACTGAAAGCATTTCCACTAAGATCAGGAACAAGACAAGGTTGCCCACTCTCACCACTCTTATTCAACATAGTTTTGGAAGTTTTAGCCATAGCAATCAGAGAAGAAAAGGAAATAAAAGGAATCCAAATCGGAAAAGAAGAAGTAAAGCTGTCACTGTTTGCAGATGACATGATACTATACATAGAGAATCCTAAAGATGCTACCAGAAAACTACTAGAGCTAATCAATGAATTTGGTAAAGTAGCAGGATACAAAATTAATGCACAGAAATCTCTGGCATCTCTATATACTAATGATGAAAAATCTGAAAGTGAAATCAAGAAAACACTCCCATTTACCATTGCAACAAAAAGAATAAAATATCTAGGAATAAACCTACCTAAGGAGACGAAAGACCTGTATGCAGAAAATTATAAGACACTGATGAAAGAAATTAAAGATGATACAAATAGATGGAGAGATATACCATGTTCTTGGATGGGAAGAATCAACATTGTGAAAATGACTCTACTACCCAAAGCAATCTACAGATTCAATGCAATCCCTATCAAACTACCACTGGCACTTTTCACAGAACTAGAACAAAAAATTTCGCAATTTGTATGGAAACACAAAAGACCCCGAATAGCCAAAGCAATCTTGAGAACGAAAAAAGGAGCTGGAGGAATCAGGCTCCCTGACTTCAGACTATACTACAAAGCTACAGTAATCAAGACAGTATGGTACTGGCACAAAAACAGAAAGATAGATCAATGGAACAGGAGAGAAAGCCCAGAGATAAACCCACGCACATATGGACACCTTATCTTTGATAAAGGTGGCAGGAATGTACAGTGGAGAAAGGACAGCCTCTTCAATAAATGGTGCTGGGAAAACTGGACAGGTACATGTAAAAGTATGAGATTAGATCACTCCCTAACACCATACACAAAAATAAGCTCAAAATGGATTAAAGACCTAAATGTAAGGCCAGACACTCTCAAACTCTTAGAGGAAAACATAGGCAGAACACTCTATGACATAAATCACAGCAAGATCCTTTTTGACCCACCTCCTAGAGTAATGGAAATAAAAACAAAAATAAACAAATGGGACCTAATGAAACTTCAAACCTTTTGCACAGCAAAGGAAACCATAATCAAGACCAAAAGACAACCCTCAGAATGGGAGAAAATATTTGCAAATGAAGCAACTGACAAAGGATTAATCTCCAAAATTTACAAGCAGCTCATGCAGCTCAATAACAAAAAAACAAACAACCCAATCCAAAAATGGGCAGAAGACCTAAATAGACATTTCTCCAAAGAAGATATACAGAATGCCAACAAACACATGAAAGGATGCTCAACATCATTAATCATTAGAGAAATGCAAATCAAAACTACAATGAGATATCATCTCACACCAGTCAGAATGGCCATCATCAAAAAATCTAGAAACAATAAATGCTGGAGAGGGTGCGGAGAAAAGGGAACACTCTTGCACTGCTGGTGGGAATGTGAATTGGTTCAGCCACTATGGAGAACAGTATGGAGGTTCCTTAAAAAACTACAAATAGAATTACCATATGACCCAGCAATCCCACTACTGGGCATATACCCTGAGAAAACCAAAATTCAAAAAGAGTCATGTACCAAAATGTTCATTGCAGCTCTATTTACAATAGCCCAGAGATGGAAACAACCTAAGCACCCATCATCGGATGAATGGATAAAGAAGGTGTGGCACATATATACAATGGAATATTACTCAGCCTTAAAAAGAAATGAAATTGAGCTATTTGTAATGAGATGGATAGACCTAGAGTCTGTCATACAGAGTGAAGTAAGTCAGAAAGAAAAAGACAAATACCGTATGCTAACACATATATATGGAATTTAAGGGAAAAAAAATGTCATGAAGAACCTAGGGGTAAGACAGGAATAAAGATGCAGACCTACTGGAGAACGGACTTGAGGATATGGGGAAGGGGAAGGGTGAGCTTTGACAGGGTGAGAGAGAGTCATGGACATATACACACTAACAAACGTAGTAAGGTAGATAGCTAGGGGGAAGCAGCCGCAAGGCACAGGGATATTAGCTCGGTGCTTTGTGACAGCCTGGAGGGGTGGGATAGGGAGAGTGGGAGGGAGGGAGATGCAAGAGGGAAGACATATGGGAACATATGTATATGTATAACTGATTCATTTTGTTATAAAGCAGAAACTAACACACCATTGTAAAGCAATTATACCCCAATAAAGCTGTTTAAAAAAATAAATAAATAAATAAAAAGAAAAAAAAAAAGCTGATGTTTTAATCCCCATTAAGATATGTTTTTATAACTATTTCTTGCATTAATGAGATTCCATCATTAGAGAGAGCAGTCTTTGATACTCTTAACTACGTGAATAAATGAATGAATGAATAAGTGACTTAAGATAATGTAGTCATTTGAAAAGTATGTTTTCAAAGACTATTTAATAATTAAAATGTTCCTAATAAATTAAATGGAAAAATATATCAAATTATTTATCACTATGATTTCCATTA
This sequence comes from Monodon monoceros, assembly GCF_005190385.1. Classification (NCBI taxonomy): domain Eukaryota; kingdom Metazoa; phylum Chordata; class Mammalia; order Artiodactyla; family Monodontidae; genus Monodon; species Monodon monoceros. Next base: position 42,567,717 of record NW_021703767.1, on the reverse strand, counting down.
TTGTAAATACTATATTCAGTCAAAGGAAATAAGTCCAAATAATAATAGCTTCTTTCAATGGATGGCTTATTTTCTTCTTTATATTTCTTTGTATATTCCAAATGCTTCATGAGACTAGATTACTTTCATGATTAGGAAAAATTATTAGAAAAATATCTTCAGTTTAAATACTTATCTATTGCTTATTTTGTAAAATATATCTTCTTATTCCCACATCTCATCTTTAACCTGAGCAAAGTTAGGCATCCCTCCTTTTGCATCCTCTGCACCCTAACTATTCCTTCTATTACCAAATTCTTACCGTATTTTATGATAATTGCCCTGAGGATCTTGAGAATAAGAATCATTTCATATATATTTTAGTATCTTCAGTGCCTAGCAAAGTTCCTGACACAAAGTAGATATTTAACAAATGTTGATAAAAGCTTATTTTCAACACTGTATTTTACACTGTCAATCTACCCTTGAAACATATTGCTATGATTTAAAGTATAATGGCTATAAACTATAGCTTATGGATGTCTTCTCAACCCTTTACAATTTCATTTAATGTGGAATGTTTTGATCTATCAACTCTTATAAAAAAGAAACATGTACTTTGCCCAAACAAATTACAGCTTTTTAATCTCAGCACCTCTGGCTCCTGCCACCTAACTTAAAGAAAAAAGAAGAAGGAAGAGGAGGAGGAGGAGGAAAAGGTAGAGGAAGAGGGGAAGGTGAAAGAGAATTAGTAGTAGTGGCGATAGTAGTAGTAGTTAGTGGTTAGCTTTTGTCTTCTGGATTCCAAACATATGACTAAACATATGAGGGATAGTATTAACTGAATTAATTAAACTTTAAAAAGAAAACATATACATTGCCCAAAGAGTGGTGGAAATCTTCCATTCTGATAGAACATTATGTCCAAAGATTACTTTTCCAATATGTACATATAAACTTTTTGGTCACTATGTTGATGAATGATGAAGACCATGCTCCAAAGGCACGAAGTATCCCGTACCTCAGCTCAAGAGCATGACAGAAGAGATGTTGTTGATTTTTTAATGTTTCTTTTAAAACATAGCTCTTGCTGTAAGAGTAACACTTTTTAAGGACTCTTATCTGGATGATTTTTACAAATTTTCAAAACATTATCAAATAATCTAAGCTTCCTTTTTCAATGAGTTCACAAATTGGATTTTACTTGTCAAGTAGTGAGAAAAAAAAAACAGAGGGGGTCAGTATTTTAAATGTGATTGATTTGGAAATGGGTGACATGATACACTACTGCAATAAGATACTTATATTTTTGTTATAAATCATACTCTTCAGTTCATGCTTTCTCACCTAAAAATCACGTAAACTTCTCTTGCACAAACTTGGCCACTTTCTAAAAAGACTATGTATATATCATTTTTAGTATATTATCCCACTTTGTTTTTCCTAATATATTTAAATAAAAATGAGGCAAGAGAATCTGATTATGTAGTGTGCACATACATAGTACGTAACAGAAATGACTGGTCTCAGAAATTATTTTGAGAAAAGATAATAAAGGTATACTTTCAAATGGCACTTCATTAATAGAACTGACTTACACTCAATTATTCCTTATATCCTTGTACCACTTTCTCATCTTCTGAAGCATGTGAGAGTTGTATATAACTTATATGTTCATGTTGTATAAATTTAATAGAAGATTCTAATTTTTCCATCTCTGTATGGATAAACTGAAGAGTCCCCAGTAAGTGTATAATAAACTCATATGGTTTGGGATTTCCTGTCATCGTGTGCCTTCCAATACGCTTTTCATGCCAAAATAAAATCAGATTACTATTTTCACGATTATATATAATTATATACATGCATTAACCTTTTTAAAGAATTTCTAAATAACTATTACATATCTACATTACTCCTTTTAAAGTTTAACATCAAAAAACTTCTATTAAAGTGTTGATTTTCATTGATGTATCACATTCATAAAAACATGTGTAAGATTAATGTTTGGCTGTAGAATATTTGGTAATAGAATATTGGTTTTTCAGAAGCTAAAATTCTGAATACTATGCAGGTTGCCTATTTAATGTAAATATGAATGATTTCTGGTAAAGTGAGTGAATAATAACCATGGAAGCTATTATATATCTTTGAGCACCATATCTGTCAGCAGACATGCAGAAACATACAAATTGAGTCTTCGACAAAACAGTACAAACAAAAAGCTTTTCTTATTTGCCACTCAACTATCCTTTTCTCACTTCTTTTCTCCCTTCTGAGTGCCATCTTCTGTCTATAATATCAAGCTAGGCAATATTTGCTTGCTTGCTTTCTAATTGTTCTTTGCAAATGCAAATAAGGATCTGCTATCAATCCTTTATACTTCTGACTAAAACTCATACACATGAATGTATTTATTCTCTTGCATATGCTTACATTTAAAACCTTCTATTTCTTACTGCGGAATAAAAGGACTGCCTTTTATTAAAGGATGACAAGGCAATAACTATATGAGGAAGATTTGGAAGAAAATAAGAGAAATTTCTTTGTATGTGATATAGTAAAAGAGCTATACCTGATCAGAAAATTACTATAGTCTCTATAGTCTTTTTTTTTTTTTTTTTTTTTTCATTTTTTGGAGTCAGGGGCAGGAGATAAAAGAGATTGTGGCTGGCATTATCACTTTTTCCTATATCTTTTTAACCCCCAAATTTGTAGACATTAGGGAATTAGAACCATTATCTGTGACTATAGCTTGTGTATCACGCTCTTTCCTCTTTATCATCATAATCACATAGCCAAGGGGCTCAGAGTTTCAGCTGCCTCAAGCGGCTCCTAAACCTCTCACACAGACCAGGCATCAGAGGCAGGGAATGCAGAGTAGTTGCTCAAGGAAAAGAATGGGAGGGGGCTGGTGTGATGGTCTTTCCCCATCACATATAATTACATGAAAACCTACACCCATTGTGATTGAGATGTCAATTTTGCACCTGTTAATATGCTACTAAAGTGATGTGATGCTAAAGCCATTTCTTTTGGGGAGTAACATGATGGGAGAGAGGGGTAGACACTAAAGAAGAGCCTCACTTGTTAGGGCACAAGACGGTGTGGATGTGAGGTTTACTCAGATGCATGATTTTTGTGATGATGATCAAAATGCTATATGATGTTAAGGGATATGTATTAAATGGGGGAAAAAACTAAACTGAAACTAAAATCATGCTTTGGTTATGTAAATGCAATACTAATCAAAATAAATTATGTGAATTGCTTTACATTTATGCCTAATTACCATGCAGTACAATAATGATTATGTCATTATTTTTGTCAGATTAACTTTGCTATAAATTTAATTACATGTGTAAATTCTAAATATTCAGCCCTTGTAATTTAGTATTTTTAAACAATTATTTACTGAACCCCCTTCTACACGCCAGATACCAAATTGCATATTGGGAATAAAAACAATAAGACAATCCCTTCTCCCATGTGGCTTATAGTCTTGTTGAAGAAAGAGACAAGTACTAGGTAGATGTCCAGCAGAGGAACTGAGAAAAAATATATTTTTAAATGAAGGTAAGGACATGAGGGGAATACCAATCCCAGTCCTAGGGAGTTAGGTACGGGTTCAATAAGGAGATCTCAGAGCTGATTCCCAAAGAAATAGTAGAGATCGCCAAGAGAACGGGGAGAATGAGTTAGAAGAACTCTTAAGCATAAGAAACAGGAAATGCACTGGCCTCAGAATAAGAAACCATATTCAAAGAAGATGTGAATATCATACTAAGGAAGCTGAAATCTTAACAGTAACGGGGAACCACTGCAGACTTCAAAACAGGAGAACGACATGATCAGATTTACATTTACATCAGATTTGGCTTTACTGTGGTGAGTGAAGAGAACAAAGTAGGTTTACAAGGAAAAGACTTCAAGAAATATTAAGAACAAAAAGGAGCCAGTTTCAGAACAATGTTCACACAATAACAGCAGTTGTTTTTTTTTAACGTATTTCTCTCTATATATATAGTTTTCATGAGAGGAAAGAAAAATGATATCCTCAGGAAGCCTGGCTGCTTACAGCTTAAAAAAAAATTAGAGGTCACAATGCTAATAAGCCACCATAAGATTTAGTGTCTGTTGGTGTAAGGCATCACAATGGCAAAGCCCGAAGTAACAGGAATAATTAACTAAAAAGCCAGATCAAGAAAGTTTAGGTAAGAAAAAAAGACTTAGAGCTGGATCAATGCGACACCCCAGGAGGTAGAAGGGAAAGGTGGCATAGAACTCTCAAACTATCTCAGGGTTACAGTAAATGAAAGGCTGACCTTGGAAGAATACAAACAAACAGTCTAACTGCCAGATGAAAAATGTTTAAGAACCCGCTGGTTGGTGCTACCTGGAATCACGAGAATGAGCTGAGACACAATCTGGTACAAAAACAAGACCATGTATTAGTACTGGTTGTAATACTTTGGTAATGGCATATGTTCACTGTTGTGAGTCAATCAGAAGTTGGAAGTAAAGCATGTTGTCAGCAGTGCATATAAACTGTCACTCATTCTCATTCCACATGTAAGATCATTCCACATGTAATAAGTAATGAGTGATAAGCTATCACTTAACTATATTTTAAATAGTCCAAAGAATTTTTGTTCCACATTAAACAGTAGGAATTACTTGGGACTAGGGTATAAGTACAAATTTCTCTTGAAACCAGGACAGGATGTCCCAAAATGGCTCTGTTCTGAAGAAACTAAGTATCTCTTGTGGTCATGCCCTTCTGGAATTCTTAGAGAAGAGATAAGTGCTAACAACAAACTACAACTTCCTACTCACCCAGAACAATGTGTTCATTACTAAAAAACAAAATGTGTCCTGGTCCAAAGCTACTCTTACGGGGCGGGGGGGGGAGGCGCTGCTCATATTCTGGTGAAAGAATACGGTGATGAATCCTACGCTCAGGATGGTCCTGATAAGCAAACAGCTTTAAACCATAGTAAAATCATTTGTGTCCTTTAAAAGACAATGCACAGCAACACTAGATTTCATTGAGGGGCTGGGGGGACAGAGGGGGCAGAGGTGACATTATAATACAAGAGCTGAAAGGGAAGAGGTTGAGAATTTTCTGGGTGCAGACTTTGGAGGATTAATTATTGACACCTACACAGGAAACCCTCCATTTGGGAGCTGCCCTGTGTCATGTTTTGTCATGCCTACTTAAATTATATTAGAAACCGAAGTAAGCTTTTATATTAATAGCACTCACCTTAAGAGTTCTATCTGTAGAAGAGGCAAATTCCTCCTTTGGCTTATCCTACAGGCTGCATTCTGAGAATCAGAAGAGAACAACCAACTTCGATCATTTGAACACGGAGCATCAACTAACACCTACAGAAAAAAAAGGACACGTAATGCAAATATGAACTGAAAATATATCCTCAGACACAAAGTATATAGGGAATCTAAGTAAATCATGACAAAAAGTAGCAAATAAATAAATAAATTTATTTTAAAACCGAAAATACACCTTGGTAAGTTCTTCATGACATTTCTTCACTAATACTTGACAGAAAAATTTCCTGTGCACTTTCAGTGTTTGGGTTTTTTAGCGGGGAGGGGGAATAAGAGGACTAACAGTCTACTAATATCTACCAATATTTCATATTTTGATGACAGCAAAAACTTTTACAAGTTACTCATTTTAAACAGATGTTACTATACTTCTGAATTCTCAGCATTTATTTTTAAGAACTAATAATCCAACTTCAGTTTACTGAAATGCTTTCTTTGCCTTCAACTGTCATACTCTGATATGAAATGTTACCGAATTAAAGCAATACTGTGCACATGTTTGAGTACTGACCCAAATAATATCTGATCTCTTCCTGAGTATCTTTGAGGTACCTGGAAATAAAAAGCATTCTATAATCCCCAATCTCAATGTTTCCGCTTCCTTTGAACATGCTGACCATCAAATGAAAACTGCTTCCATGTTCACTTTATCAAAATTTCCCAGGGTACTGAGAAATTGTATGAGGCTATGTCTGGAAGCAGATGGAAAACAACAACAACAAAGCAACATAACAGTGGTATCACTGGGAATCTATCAGTCTGTCACAATGTAATAAAAGTACCTTGTCAAACGTTTCAGGCTGGGCATCTCCCATTTCTCTGCCATCCAATTCAGACACTTCAATTACATTTACCAAAGGCTGTGGGATGAACGATTCTAACGTCTGCCTCAGCCACCTCAACCTCAGACTATCGTATTCATTACAATGAAGATAACCTAAATGCAAAGGATTAAAAAGTTTTAAAACGAACACAACGGAATTGTTAAATTTCCACTTTTGATCAAATAAATTTCAGGAAAGAAATTGGTTCATCATAATTACGCAGAAATAGGGCTCAGAGGTAAACATTATGATTCTCTTATGTTTAAAAACAGAAATACACTCACAAACACTTCATAAAACATTTACCATAGTCATGCCTACAGAGCCTCTCAGAAGCTCTCACCATTTACTCATTCAAATTTCATTTTGAAGATGAAAACTTTTAGAGAATTATGGATTCCCAAAGATATGCTATACAACCAATACCTCAGACACAGTTCTCTCCTAAAGCTCTTAAGAGTAAATGATATATTCGTAAGAGTAAATGATATATAAAGTTCCTTCTAGGACAGAACACCTTCATTTTAAATAAATGAAATGTGGTATGTGGAAAAAAGCATGTAAAGTGTAATTGGCTTTATGATAAGCAAGACATGGGCTCAAATTATGAGCTGTGAGACTTTGGGGAACTTAACTTAGCTCTCCTCAAGAGTCTCAGTTTCCTTATCTGGAAAATGGGGACTGTCCCTAGTGAAGGGGTTCAGAACACACCACTTCAAAATATGCTGCTTTGACATATTGATTATTTTGAGTTAAAGGCACTTGAATAACAGCTGATGCACGAAGGGCATTTTGACCTTTCTTTTTCTTCCTGAAAGCAGGAGGTGTACTCCCATGTGAAAGATACCCTCCCTATACCAGGAGGAAAGAAACATTCTTATCACCAGAAACACAGAGTCAAGGCCAAGAGAAAAAAAATCTGTATGCTTGACTCCTGTTATTCTGTCTTACGTTGGTCACAGCCAGAAGCCCTAAGAGGACACAGGAGAAATTTTACCACCTCTACCTTACAAAGTGGTTGTTAAGATTAAATGCTACACCCTAAACTTATACAGTACTGTATGTCAATTACATCTCAATGAAACTGGAATTTAAAAAGTAATTGTGATATTTTAGTAACATATCTAGCATAGGACTGCAAAAGTAGTAACAACAAATGTTTATAATAATTACTAACAATTCTTGAGTCCCTATTAAAGGCTAAGCACTGTTCTAAGACTTTACATGTAGTAACACATTTAATCCTCACAAACCTATGAGATAATTTTGTTATGGTTTCTGTTTTACTGATAAGGAAACTGAGGCCAAGAGAAGTTAAGTAATTTGCCCAGGTTCACAGAGCAGGAAACCAAGACACTTGGTCCCAGAGCCCTACTTACTTTTAAGCACCATGCCATGCTGCTTCTCAGTAATAGAAGGCATTTAGCAAATGGTTCTCTCCCTAATAAAATAGTTGTTTTGTTCTTCCTTTATTTAAATATATATTTATAAATATTTATATATATTTATTATGTAGTGACATAAATTTCATATAATATATATTTAAAGACAAGCATATTTTTAAATGCATAAAAATATGAAGAACATCAAAAAGTACCTAAAACCCATTGTCTTCAGATAAGCACCATCTAACAATTTGATAAATAATCATACCATATTTCTTTATGCCTATATGCACATATAAAACTTATATAAATGGAATTATATATTTTTGTAGTGTCTTTTTTTCACATTACTCTTCATCTACCCCCTCCACCAACTGCCCAACTACCCCATATACATATGCTTATATAACTGTCTACATACCCAGGATTATATTTACACACTTCTCTGTCCCATTACTCTCCATATATACCAATATTTCAAAGGCAATACCACCAAGTCAATCAGTAGATATAGAAATCATTTGCTTTTTTTTTTTGCTGTACGCGGGCCTCTCACTGTTGTGGCCTCTCCCGTTGCGGAGCACAGGCTCCGGACGCGCAGGCTCAGCGGCCATGGCTCACGGGCCCAGCCGCTGCGCGGTATGTGGGATCTTCCCGGACCGGGGCACGAACCCGTGTCCCCTGCATCGGCAGGCAGACTCTCAACCACTGCGCCACCAGGGAAGCCCTATAAATCATTTTTAAAGGCTGCTAAATAGTACAAAGAAAAAAATGTGTCCTCCTTTATTCAACCATTGCTAATTGTTGGGCATTCACACTATTGTCACTAATAATAACATTCAATAAGCATCTTTATAAAAGTGTACTTTCATAATGTGCTTTTATTATTAACGGGATATTACCAGAGGAATAGATAGGTTTGGGTAGGGGAATTTTTAGTTTTAGTAAATACTACCTTGTCCCACCACCAAACTCTCACAGAAGTAAGTTTTATTATTAGTCTGATATGGCTTGTTATGCTGTAGTATAATCCTTGCTGTCTAACACAATTCTTTTCATTTGTCTATTCATCATTTGGTTTTGCTTTTCTGTCAACTGCCTATTCTTACCATTTGACCTTCTTTTTTTCCATTGCACTATTTATATTTTTCTTACTAACAGGTAAGATGTATTTTCATATTTTGAATATTAACCCTTTATCTGCCATCTGATTTGCAAATGTTTCCTAAATTGTCTTCTGAATTTACTTGTAGTATCTTTTTAAGTACATAAGTTTCACAATTTTTTTAATAGTCAATCATATCATTTTTATAATTTCTAAGTTTTTTTAATCTTATTTAAGGTGGTATTTTAAACGATTAGATTTTCAGGTCTAATTCAACTAAACATTCACACAGGCCACATTTGGCATCAACCTACACAGGACAGAAACTACGTCTTTTGCCAAAAGGGCAGGTGAGACATTGCTTTTTCTTGGAAGGCCTTGTGGCGGTCCACACAGGTGGTAATTCAGGTGCAAGAAGATGAGCCTCATGTTGGGCAGGTGCAAGAGCTGTTCTGGTTTAAAAGCCTCACGTCCCACAGGAGCCTATACCTCTTCTAACAACTCCACAGGCACAGCTTCCAGGGTCCCCACAAGGGACATGCCCATTTACAAGAGTCACTGCACTCAGGCCCAAAGCATGGCATGCCCATCAGGTCTTTAGGGTTTGTTTACTCTTTCTCGCAGTGCACATTCATTTTATCAGTCAGGGTCATTTTTATCAAAAGCCTAGAAACAAAGTGACAATTTCTGTCACGTTACCAGGGAAACAAATCAAGAGAACTGAAGGTGAAATTCTAATGCAGAGTAGGAAAACTTTCTGTAAACTCTTTGCTCAAAAGTATCTGTGTATACGTGTGTGTGTGTATACACACCCACACACATATTGTTGTTTTTCTGGTTGTCACTCCACTGTTAAAAACTTGTAATGGCTTCCCATCATCCATTAAATAAAGTTCAAACACCTAGCTTTAATTAAATGTCTGTAATAGTGAGACCTCAAGAGAATTGTTCAATTTTAACCACTAACTCAATTATTTCACCAAAATATTCTGTGCTCCACCAAACTTGACTGACATGTCTATTTGTCAAACATACTATGTACCTCTCCTATAGTACTTAACATATTTTATGTCATAGCAGAGTCCATGTGCATTGCTTACCTTTGCCACTACCAGGGCTCCAAATTTCTATGTAGAAGGAGCTCAAGAGATGGCATCAATTTTGTTAGTGGGGAAAGGAGTAGAAAATCACCTTAAAGCTGCATTTGTACAGGTAGTACATTCTTTTTTATTTAGTTTACACTGTTTTTTTGGGTGGTTTTTTGGAGGATTCACTAATGCAGCTTATGGATAGGTGTCTGAAAGCTCTGTCTTAGCCTGAAATCGCTAGAAAACAGTCTAAGACAAAAGTTTACATTATAGAAGGGGTACAGTCCCAGGGACACAAGAGTGAGAGAAAAAAAGGAAGTAAATCATGCAAGGAGGGAGCGCAAATATAAGAGGGTTTGTAATAAAGCTAGCTACAGCTTCGCTCAGTCTCTCAGGATATGTCCATAGTCTGAAATTACAGACCCTTGTCAGAAACTGGCGTTTAGTGAAGTAGAGACGAAGAACAAATAATCTACTGGCTTCTTCCTGTATCCAGCCTCTCATTGGTTAAAGTCCATTCCAAGAGTTGATAACTCCCACACACTTCAGGTTTGTGTTATCTGGCCCCTCCCAGCAAGTACTAAGGAAGCCAGAGTCCCCAGCCCAGGTGCAGCAAGCACTCAGGTGTGGCGACCTCTACTTGTTAGTTGGCACCCATCCAAAGGCATCCCCAATCTGTGGCAGTAGTAGCAATAGCAGCAGAAAACTGCAGGATGGCCTGAGCCTTTGCTAGGGTTTCTCCAGTGTGGAAACAATTCAAGTGGCTCAAGCCTTAAGGTGAAGGGTAGCAGGAAACGTGAAGCCAAACATATCTGTGATGGTGTGTAAACAAGGGCCATGACAACCCCCAAAGTCATACCCTGTCTCCACCCTGTCTGACAATACTAAGGAGCCTCAAAGGAAAGAATCACATCTTAATTTCATTCCATTTCTCTCTTTTTCTGATTTAGATATTTTACATTCTACTTCTATTCTTTTAGTGGTAACCCTAAAGATTTTAACATGCATATGTAGAAGAAAAATCTAAATTAAGGCAATCGCCACCATTTTTCCTAAAAGATATAAGAATCTTATAACACTTCCTCCTAAATAAGATGCTACTGACATTGTGTATTTGGGATTTATTAGGGCCTACTTTTTTTTTTTTTTTTTTCGGTACGTGGGCCTCTCACTGTTGTGGCCTCTCCTGTTGCGGAGCACAGGCTCCGGACGCGCAGGCTCAGCGGCCATGGCTCACAGGGCCCAGCTGCTCCGCGGCATGTAGGATCCTCCCGGACCGGGGCACGAACCCGTGTCCCCTGCATCGGCAGGCAGACTCTCAACCACTGTGCCACCAGGGAAGTCCTGGGCTTACATTTTTTAAGTGCATAAAATGTTATTATCATTGTCTTCCATAGTCAACGACTGTTAGATTTTCCCCATATATTTCCCATCTTCTTTGTTCTCCATATCTTTTTGTATCTTCTATCTTCCATCTAGTATGGCTTTCCCTCTTCCTCTAGAATTGTTGGTGACAACCTTATACTCTTGCTCTCTCTTGGTCTAACAAAATGTCCATTTCACTTTTGCTCTTCAAGGATATTTTGGTGAACATATTTCTGAACTGACAGTCATCTTTTCTTAGCACATTGAAAACATCATTCCTCCGAAAGCTGGCTTCCATTATTACATTCAGAGGTCAATCCTCAGTCTAACTGTTGTCCTTTGAAGGTAAATAGTTTGTCCTCTCTGGCTGCTATTAAGATGGTTTTTTATTTCCAACGTTCTGCAACTTCACCGTAATGGTCTATACTGGCTTAGCTGTGGTTACAAAATTTCAGAGGGTATGTCCATTCCTCTCCCACCACCAAAGTTGAAGACAGGCTTTCCTTTCAGTCCCTTGGAAAGGACAATTTCTTCCTAGTTTACCTTATTGGAAGGAATAGCATTTTGGAGTCTCAGCTTTACGTAAGTTAGTCTCCTAATAGATGCTCTATTTGAGCAGGCTCTGGCTTCTTTTTTATTCCCACATGTTCATGAAGCACTAGAAATCAACGTGCAAGTTTTTGGGGGAAGCAAATGCTCTCAAGTGAAAAGCCAGCTTCAATGCTCGATTTACCTCCTAGGTTCCCAATATTTTTATTTTTGGCCACTGAGTATTTGCAGATCATTGACACATTTAAAAAGATTTTGTTTTTCTTTAATATTATATCCCATATTTTTAAGTTATTTTCAGCAGGAGAGTTGGCTAAAATACATAGTTTGTCATACCACAGGAAACAGAAGTCTTAGGTATCTCTATATCCTTCAGAGCTCTACACCTACCATCCAATGCCTCGCACATTGTATGTGCTCACTAAATGTGGCTGACTTGATGTGAAACATGACATTATAATAAAGAATATTCAAATTGCTAAACATGAAAATCAGGGAAGCTTTTCATTAAATTGTAGCTTTAGTCAAGATTCTCAATTCAGCATTTAAAAATAACTCTCAGATGAAATATAACTTTATACTATATTATTGTTTGGTCTAGACATAGATTTTATTTGAAATAGGCTTAGATTGGTTAAACTTTTTAAAGTATATAATGTAAGGCATCACAATCCAAGATTCATATATATACTAAGACTCACTACATGGAGACAGAATTTCATGCTTAAATTGTCAAAAATAAACCAAATCTTTTTTTTTTCAGCTAAGTAGAAAAGAGGGTGAATTTTAAAAATTCTTGAAGAAGTCATTGTGGTTTTTCAGGAATAGCATTTTGGAGTCTTGGCTTTATGTTTTATTTTTTTACTACATGTTCCAAAATGGTCATTGTTAGTATGATTTCCAAAAAGAAGGTGCACCTAATGCAGGGAGTTCTAGGAGATGAGGGATCAGGAAGGAGGGCAAAAGCAATTTCGGTAAAGAAAGAAGTCTTTCTAATCTTCTCAACCACCAAGGGCTAACTTAATGTAAAAAGAGTATTACTGACAGAAAAGAGAATTTCATGCCAGCCCTCAGCAAGAAAGTTGATGAAGCCACTCCATCAAGCTGGGTCATTCTTAATATGTTAATGCTTTCCTACTTAGAATTGTTTTCTCTTTTTCTATCAACACCAGGACATTATGAAGGCTATGCTGACAAAAGCAGAACAAAAAACAGTGGACAATCCCTCACTGTGCTAACAGGTGGGAGCAGCTGGACCAGAAGAGAAGTAGACTAATTTTTTTAATCATCCTAAAATACGAGCTTTTTAATCATTCAAAGCTGTGAGCCTCCTGGCCCAGAATAAAGGCCAGTACTGATCTAAAGAAATTCAGTGGATAAATGCACACTTAGTGCAGCCATCATTTTAAGCTTTGCTTATAAAAGCTTTATTTAGATGGCTTCTGCATTCCAAATTCAAGCACTGTAGCTAACCTAATTTGGGCTTTGAGCATCAGCATGAAGACATCTGTACTTCTTAGTAAACCATTATCATTAGCCCTTCATAGATGAAAAGCTACTTTACTTGGAACACTGCCTGTAATTCATTGCCCCTGATGTAAGAACAGGACGATTCTTCTGCACTTCAAATTCCTAGAATATATCTGTTTGCCTTTGGATTCCTAATCTGGAATTTCCTTACCATAAACATGTAAAACATTTATAGCCTACTAATGAGGATAATCTAGGATTAAAATGTCTTCTTTTCAAAATGGTACCCAAATTTGGCATTTCTCTTCCATCTTTCACAATACTAAAAATTCTATATTCAAAATTGATGCAACAAACAAAATAAGAGTACTGTCAAAGAACACACAGTGAAAGTAATAATACTCCTTATAACATGATTCCATAAAATTTCACTTTCAGCTCAAATTGTAAAATAAAATAACCTTACAAAATAAATAATCTCTTTCGTTGTGATTTCTCACAAAACAATACAGCAAGCTTCAATAATAGAGTTTTAACCACAATTTGAAAACACACAGTATGGTTTCACCTAAATATACAGTTAACTGATAAATTTGTACCAATGCCTGGTACAACTGGATTCACAGTTCTCATAAAAATGTTTGTAATCTATTTCAATAGGAATGCTATCAAAGGAAGATATAAAGTGGCAGTCCTCAAACTAGCATATGCATGCCCTGGGGATACATAACAACTTTTTAAGGGATAAGCAGGCTTAGATAGTTTCAAAAGAATTAATTTTCAGATCATCAACTTCTTAAAAAAGGAGAACACCTCTGGTCAGGGCTTCTCCTAGGATAACGGCCCTTCACCAACTTTACAAATGAGGAGCAAGCTTCCCACCCATCCAGTATCTTATTACAAGTTGTTCCAGGGCATAGAAATCTCCATAGCCCTCCAAACAAAGGCAGTTCAACACACTGGTGCTTTGGCTGAGAAAGTGAGTGCGTCTCCTAATTAGGCAACACAGCCTTTTTAAATTGAGATGGTTTCTAATCCTTTGCCTTCTTCAAAATCAAAAACAGACCTAAAGAGCGTTCACATAGTAAATGATTAAAATAATGCTTGGTGAAAGATATCTATGTGATTTAGGGTTATAATTCAGGAGTTTAAAGAACTAGTGAGATTACTATAACACAATTCCCACCATCTTTTTATCTATGTGAACAGCATTTGCACTTATAAAAACAAAACCATCAAACAAACAAAAACCAGACAGAATTGATGCTGAGCCCTGTCTTATCTAATCATAAGTAATTTTCATTCAGGTAAACCTAAAGTAATAGTTTAAATGTCCCATCGTCTCATTAAGAAACTATAATGAATGCATTACTTTTAACAAATATATATAAAAATGCATATTACATACAGTTCATCATTTTTGTACTACTAATAATAGTAATGATAAGTCATTTCAGAAGAACTTTTAAAATCTTTAGAATTGCACTGTCCAATACTACATCCACTTGCCACATGAGGCTAGGAGCACTTGAAACGTGGCTAGTCCAAACTGAAATGTGCTGTAAGTGTAAAATGCACACCAATTTCGAAAACTTTGTAAGAAAATGAGAATACAAAATATCTCATTAATAATTTTTATTTTGATTACATGTTCAAATAATATTGTGGACTTATTGGGTTACAATGTATTATTAAAATTAATTTCACTTGTTTCTATTTTTAATGAGATTGCTCAAAAATGTTCAATTATATATGTACTTCATGTTATATTTCTATTGGACAGAACTCTCTTAGAACCTTATGGTCCAATGATACAAAAATTGATTTTAAATGTATATGTTTTTAAATGTATACTGTTTTAAATGTATATGTTTTTATTGCACAGAAGTATGACAAGGATATCAATACAAGACTCTCAAATGTAAAAGTAACAATAAAATTTTTAAAATCTTTGTCATTAGCTTATCAGCTAATGACATTATCTGATAGATTTGTGTTCACAAAATGTTGTAGTTTTGTTCCCAATTACCTGCCAATTAAGTAGCTGGAAAAAAAATGTTATTTACACTATTTCCTCAGGTAATATTTCCATTCTTTTCCACACTATCCTGGATTTTAGGCTTTCAAAGTCTGCAAACTCAGTCTTACATTTCTCCCCACATACTTTAAAAGTATTTTGTAACATGTGGATATTTAAAAGTTGTCAGTTATGAAAAGAAAAGTACATTACCTGGATAAGCACACTGTAGCAGAGCTATCGATTTGCCTCCAGGGCCAGCACACAGATCCAGAACCTTTTCCCCATCCCTCAATTCCAGAGCCAGTACTGGGAGAAGAGAGGCAGCATTCAGGAGATAGTATTTTTTTAGGTTTCCAATTTGGTGTCTTTCTGAAGGCATTCTGTGTGGAGTTCTGCTAAGGTAACATTTCATTGATTTAGGATAGTAGGGTAAAGATCCTTGAAAGAGTGAGTGATAGCCCTTCAAATGTAAATCCTTTTCCAGTTCAAAAGGATAATTGAATCGGTTAAGAAGCACAGCATATTGCCAACATGATGGAGATGTTAGTATATCCCTAGAGAGAAAAAGAAAAACAGAGGGATATTAATATTATACACAGCAATACAATCTTATATTACTAAGTGAGGGAATGTGGTCCTAGTTTTACACTTTACTTACCTGTGATTTTCAGAGCCAGGAGTAGTATTACAGACTTTTTCTTTTGCCTCAGGCTCCCATATTGCTCAACCCAGTACTGTTATGTTCCTGTCTATATTTAAAACTTTGATATTTTGTTCATCGTGGGTTTTTTTCTTCTGTATCAGTTTTGGTCATTAAAACAGTATTTACCTTGGTTACAAAGTTTTAGGGGCTCTGCACCAAAGAGTAATGCCTCACTTGCCTCAGTCTAGTCCCTCCCTGCAGATTATCTTGCCAAAAAAACATGGCCTGTCTTTAACATACCTCGAAATCCATCAAAATAGATTTTAGTCTATCACTCTTTGTGCAAGGAAGAGTTTTTCTTGGAGACAAATTTTAAAACCTGAGTCTATTAATATTAAATGGAAAAGAACTATCATTAAAGGGTGCTTAAAGGAATGAGTGTTCAAGTTTTCCTCTGATGAAGAGAAAAGTATGGAAAGCTAACTACAGTGAACACTACAGTAACAGAGTTAATGAGGCAATCAGTGAATCAGATGATACAAAACCAAGGATGGTTTAAAAATCACTCATGGATTGATGGTGCAGGCTTTCCCTGCCCCCACCTCTCCAACAGACTTACCGTCCTCATTTTTTACTTGGTCCAACAGTTAGATCTGTTGACAATCACAAGCTCACATCAACTGACAAATGATACAGCAGGAAATATTTATTTACAAGCTGACCTTTCTAGCTATTTGGGAGCCTCATTAACCACAGTCAATTAAGTAAATTCCAGCTGCTACTCACCCTGGTGTGGCCTATGTGAAGAATGGCTGAATTGAAATGTAACACCTGCAACGCTGGATGTGTGCCATGCGAATTTCAGATGAGGCTAACATGTGAAATTGTTCTTTTCACTGCCTCTTACTATGATGGTGCATCACAGAAGCCCAGTGTTTCAGCTGTACCGGAGGATGACAATCTCTTTAAAAACATGCTTCACAAACTTTAGCGTGCATCAAGTGCCTGTAAGAGACTGCTGGGCCCCACCCAGGGCTTTCTGTAGGTCTGAGGTAGAGCCTAAGAATTTGCATTTCTAGCAAGTTCTCGGGTGATATTGATGCGCTGATCCCCAGGACCACACTTTGGGAACCAATGCATTACACTGGACCCTAAAAGGAAATCTATGAACGCCACGGTTGTAAACCTTATGTCAGTCCATCCTAATCTTCCTCTCCAAACTGGATGAATATCTATCCAGAGTTTTGAGTCATGTAGTAACAGGGAAATAATGCTCAGAAACATAATTTTATTAATACAGACTAAAGTGGCTTGGTTTTAAATCATGTGTCCATCCCTTAGCTAACAAGGGCTAGACACTTTCAATTGGCTTTATATACTTTCAATTGGTTAATATCTGGCAGGGCAAATCTCCATCCTTTTTTCTTTTTTTCTTCACAACTTCCAAAGCTATCTTAGAATGTTTATTGTTTCAGATGAACATGAGAATCAATTGGTCAATTAAAAATATTTTATAAAATATTTGTATAGATAAATAGATAACTTTGACTAGGATTATATTAAATGCACTAAATTTGGGGAGAATTAACATTTTATTGTAGTCACTCTTTCCAACTTTCACCACAATATGTTTCTCCATTTATTCACATTTCCTTTCAGACCCCTTAGTAAAGATTATTAATCTTGCATATTTCACTTAACCTTACTGTATAAAAGGATTGTTAGTTTAGGAATACTACTGATTCTTGTACATTATCCAATATGTTAAATCTTGAAGGATGAGGAGGAATTAGCCACAGGATGAAATGAAAATACAAATTCCAGGGCAAAGGCCATAGCGGCCATAGCACGTGTACAGGCACAAAGGTATGACAGACAGTGCACTTGGGGAATTAAAAGTAGTCTAATGTGGCAGAAGGTTATGTGGGTCAAGTATAAGATGATAAAGTTTTAAAATATTACCTTATAAATTTAAAATTCTTATAAATGAGAAGTCATTGAAAGACTCTGGAGGGGGGAGCCTTGTTAGATTTAAAAACATGTACTTATGGCAGAGTGAGGCAGGAATCTTCAGAAATTATTCTATCTCATTCTTCAACAACTAGATAAAATAAGCCCTTGCTCAGAACAAATAAATTTTCTGATCCCTCTTCACCTACACCCAGCCTACTGAACTACCTGAATTTCCTGGAGCAAGTTTTCTTTAGCCTTTAACAGTCTCAGCATAGACTGTTCCCTCTGCCTAGAATGACCTTTCCACTCTCACCCCCTTCAGCCAGACTTAACTCTCCTACTTGCTATTCATGGGGCAGTTTAGGCTTTATCTCCCCAGGGAAGCCTCTCTATCTACCACCCAATCCACCCACTCCATCTCACCCTGATAATATTAATAATAATAAAAATTACTGATCAGATGCTTACTATGTGCTTTTTGCATGCTTACCTCATTTCACCATCACAACAACCGTGAGGGGCAGCTATTATGCTCATTTTAGAGGTCAAGCTAACTGAGGCTTTCAGAGATTTGGCAACTTACCCAAGGTCACATCACTGTTTAAAGAGAAGTCCCTGATTCAAAATCCGCTGGCTTTAAAGCCTAATAGGAGTGTGAGGCCCTGGTACTGTAGCACAAGTGGTATATGACACGAAGGAGAAGAGAATTTCTACTCCAACCCTCACCTAGTGCCAGTGGCCCCATTCTTCCTGAAGCTTGACATACGCAGCCCTTGGGAACCAGCTGCAACAGGATCAATTCAATGAAGTGACTGCTAAGGCTGCTCGGGCTGGTACTTCCCGGCCCGGCGAAAGCAAAGCTGTGTATTAACGTGGGTCTCAGCACCCACCTGCCAGTAACCACGTCTTCCCCCAACACACACACACACACCCTCCAGCGCTTGCATTCGTGGGATGCCCTGATGCTGGTGGCTACTCACTTCAAAAGCTCTGATGGATGGGCAAGTAGCCCAGCAGACAGTGGAGGGAGCACATATTAGAAGACTCAAGAAGACACTGGCCAGGCGCCACACTCCAGGTCTCCTCTCAAGATTCATGAGGAGGAGTCTGAAGCTGCGTCACTTAATAAACTTCAAGGCCAGAAGTGCAAGCACACCATCAGTCAGCAGAACGGGGACCTAGAAGATCAGTGACCTGCAAATATTTTGCTAGTACTTCCACTGATACCATTTTGAAAAAAACTATGTACCCTCTGGAACATTTTAAGTTGACATCAAAATCTTCACCATATGTTTAAGGATGTAATTTCCAGCATACTGTAAAAATTGACATTTTAAAAGACAAATTATACTACTTTTTAAAATCTATCCAGTGGAACCTAAATATCAGAGTGATTTTGAAACCCAGCACTGTCCATTTAAAAATTCATGGACTGACTCTTCTTGAACAGGTGGAAATTTTACACTGTTCCTTTCCCTTTTATTTACATTTTATTTCCCCATATAACTTTATCCGAATACATTTTTGTGCTTTTAATCTTTATTACCCTATCATATTTCTCTCTCTCTCTCTCTCTCTCTCTCTCTCTCTCACACACAAACACACACACACACACACACGTGTATATACTAAATTTATTTTCACTGTAGCCTTAAAGCTCTGTGTTTTATGGTAACTTCTGCATTAGTCACCAATAAAATTACTAGTACAAAATTGATCAAAATAACTTATAGATTTGATAATCTATAAATAATTTGATAATTAAACATAAAAATTCATAGGAAATTTCTTTTTCTTTTCTTTTTTTTTTTTTTGCGGTACGCGGGCCTCTCACTGTTGTGGCCTCTCCCGTTGCGGAGCAACAGGCTCCAGATGCGCAGGCTCAGCGGCCATGGCTCACGGGCGCAGCCGCTCCACGGCATGTGGGATCTTCCCGGACCGGGGCACGAACCCGTGTCCCCTGCATCAGCAGGTGGACTCTCAACCAATGCACCACCAGGGAAACCCCATAGGAAATGAATCTCTTAATGAAATGGGCTTTTTCTCCCTCATACATCCAGCAATGAATATTACCTAGTGCTATAATGATCAGGGTTCAACATCAATTCCTATTTTGAGTTTTTAGAAGGGGTGAGAAAAGCCTTCACTTAAATAAATAGGTGAGAATTAAATATATTTTGTTAAAACAATGTCTCCGTTTTGTTATAATTCTTTCTGAGTTATGATCTCAAATCACTAAATGACATATCTTCAAAAATATTTTAAATAATCTGTTGGCTGACAACTCAATTGGAGGTCCTTTACTTATGCTGAAAGCAAAACTTGGAGACCATCTGACCTGTCAAAGAATTTGGTAGTCCTTAGTCATTTACAATTATAGTCCAATAGTCTCTGGCAGGGGGAGTTCTGACACCCTGGAGGAATGCAGTGTGGAAGAGTCAGGATGGTGAAAGTGTGACCCTTCTTGTAAAGTGGGACAAAGACAATGTAGAAGGGCAGGTTAGTAAAGGCGAATAAGTACCCCCTCAAGCAACAGAGGAGCGGAGTAATCTCCTGAAAAAGCATACATGAAAGCCGAGGATCTGGAAGTTGATTGCTATAACATGCCTGTGCTCACATATCCCTTGAAAATTGCACAATATATTATTTGGACAATGTTTGTTATATGATAACATGATTTTCAACTTTGCTGTGATTTTCTTTTCTCTTACTATTCTATACTCCATTCTACCTTCCTAACTAATGATGAGGATAAAATATTATCTTATCTACACATCACTAAACACAACTGCTTAGTTCTGTATAAATGCACAGATTACAGAACCCACTAAACATTCATGGTTAAAATACAGAAATCCCTCTTGTGTTATTGCTATCACTACCCACTAGAGGGCGCTCATTCAATCATTTTAAAAGCCTGGTTTAGAAATCAAGAATAAATCAACTCATGGAAGTGCATCAAGGTATGTTTTCATGCCATTTTATTTCTATTCTTCAGAGTGTCTAATAATGAGCTGATTGCCTCCTACTCTTTCTTGACATTGTTTCCTCCTTGTTTCTCATGGAAGGGCAATCTATGTCCGTATTTGTTAGCCACAGTACCTCAGATTGGAAGTCCTGAGTGGAGGTTTGTGTTTGGTGGAGACAACAAAAGCCTGAAAAGACTGCACACAAGAAGTCCCTTATGTCCCTATATCAGGAGACATGTGCATACACTCCCAAGACTGGGACTCCAGACCCTTCACAGCAGCACACTTGGTAGAG
Source organism: Monodon monoceros (assembly GCF_005190385.1). NCBI lineage: Eukaryota > Metazoa > Chordata > Mammalia > Artiodactyla > Monodontidae > Monodon > Monodon monoceros. The sequence continues at coordinate 42,546,720 of NW_021703767.1, read as the reverse complement.
GAAAAGGCACAGACTTTCAAGGCACAGGCTTGGACTGGCCATAAACCGAGACACCCGGAAATTTTTCTAATCTCTGACTCTAAAAGGGGCTAAAAGTTACTACTACACAGGGTGTGCACAGATTAAGGTTGAAAATGTGTGTAAAGCCAAATAAGGGTCAAAATAGAAATCTAGATACTAGTTCATTTCTGTTTTCCTCAACCAGCCCACTCCACCCCCACCCCACCCTTCATTCTGGTAATGCAATCTGGTTATATAATATTTTTTACTGCTATATGTGAACTATGTGACCTCTGGGTTAATGAGGAGAATGTTAAAAAATCTATATATATATATATTTACAGACAGGTCAGACTTAACTATGGCTTTTTTTTTTTGCCTTCCACAAAGTACACACAAAATTTCCAAAGTTCATAAAGATTTACAATTAATCCTCCCCTCATATATATTTGAGGAAAGACTATATATAATCCATCTTTGTATTCCCAATGCTTAGCACAATGCCTGGTATATAAACACTGCCTAAGTTGTGAATACATACGTAGACCACTTGCACAAGCCTTAAGATAACTGGTTCTTTAAGACCCTCCCTTGTCAGGGAAGAGACAAGTCAGTAAGTTATGACAATACAACCTTGAACAAATTACAACAGCTGTATCATCAAAATGCAATGGAAACACAAAGGGCAGAACTAATTTTGCCAAGCGCATATGGGACAGCTTAATGAAGAATAACAGCAATAGTAATAAAAATAATTCTCACATGTACTGAGGGCTTACTATACGTCAAACAATGTTCTAAACACTTCATTTTTATATGTAAATTCACTTTCTCTTCCCAAATAATTATATGAAACAGATACTATTTTTCCCACTTTACAGACAAGGGTAGTGAGGCACAGACATGTTAAAGAATTCTCCTAGGTCACAAGCTACAAGACGCACAGGTGGGATCTGAACCCCCACTTTAACCACTGTACAGAGGGAAAAAGGAGAGCGTCATTCCTGGCCTGAAAAGATGGCGGAGCCCGTCTAGTCATGATAAGACATTTAGTCCAAATGTAATACTGCAGACAGTGGGGGAGCAGAGGAGGTGAGTATCCCAGGAGTGACACATTGCAATACAGCAGCATTGAGAAGCAGCATGACAGAGTGGGTAAGAGAAACTACCAGGGCTTTTCCAAATGTGAGCTGCGTGTCACTGGGCAAGTTACTTAACCTCTGCATGCCTCAGCTTTCCTATCTATAAAATGGAAACAATAATAACTACCTCGAAGCGTTGTACAGGATTATGTTATCATCTGTAAAGTGATTAGAACACTGTCTGGCATATAGTGTCATAAAAGTGGATGCTAAACTAAGCAAACAAACAAATACTAAAGGGGAGAGACTATGGAAAAGGGCTGTTGCAATGTCAGGTAAGAAACAATGAAGGCCTAACTAAATAGTAACAGTGATGATAAAAAGGAGATCCAAATTAAGAAACTTCTCAGGTAAAAGCAAAAGCACTTGGTGGGCATTTAGATTTTGACGGGGGCAGGGTAGTGGTGTGTGGTGGTAGTACAGAGTTAGGGAGACCCCAAGACCACCCTTACTTCTGACACCAACTATTAAGTTCGGGTTCCCCAAGACCACTCTCAGGTTGATTATTAGCGAAAAGCAATTTTATTAGCTATATTATAAGCTATAACTCACTGTTACACTCATGGTTATGGTTACAGCTTATTACAGTTAAAATCACGCTAGGTAAGAGATGCAGGATGCAGAGTGTAGGACAGTTCAAAGCATGAAGCTTCCAGTTGTCCTCTTCAGTGGAATCATGGACAAGGATAACCTTTCCCCGTAACGATGTGTGACAATATGCACAGGAGTACTGCCAACCAGGGAGTCCTGGTGTCTAGATTTTACTGGGGCTCAGTCACACAAACATGACTGACTACCCACTCAGCTGACCTTCAGTCTCCAGCCCCTCTGGAGGTTGGAGGCAGGAGCCCTAGCTGATACGGTGGCCCAGAGCCCCCACCTCACATCACGTTGTTACACTCCCCCATGTTGCCCAAGCCCCCAGACTTTTAGGCAGAGCATTCCAAGGGCTTAGAGATCACCTCCAAGGAGCTGAGGGCAAATGTCAGACCTATCTCTGAATAAGGTTCATTCTTCACTAAAAGGTAGTAAAAGTGTGGAGGAGGAAAAAGGAAACTGAATTGATAGTGATGCCTTCAACTGAGATAGAATATGCAAGCAGCAAATGGCAACATAGGTTTGGTAAGGGAAAATAATAATCTGCTTTTGAGTTTGCCTGGTACGAAACTAAGTAAAGTTATCAGAAAACACTGAAGCTTGGCAAGGGCTGCATCACTTGAGATGACAGCACATGAGGGAAGTTTAGAGTCATGCCACGAATGGGCTCACCTTAAGGAGAACATGTAGGTAACAAGTAGGGCAAAAATTGAATCCGGGTAAACTCCCAACTTCAAAGGGCTGCTAAGAGTGTGATGGCAAGAAGTTTTTACAAAACGATAAAATTAAAATAAACACTAAACCTACCCCACTGCTACAGAAAACTAAAACTACTGAGTAAATTATTAGCTTTCTAAATAGCACAAAAACGCACTCACCTTTCCCTGGAAGTACATAGACTCTGCAAGCACAAGACTACGTCTTGCAAATAAATAGTTAAAAAACAAAAGTATTTCTGTTCTTATTTCTCCATGCCATCCTCCATGCTCAGACTACTTTCTAAGCTGAGAAAGCCTTTATTCTGCCTATGGCAAATTTAGCACATGTTTATGCAAAACTTAAATTATCATGAAAACCCAACAAAAAGGTAGATGAAGCAGAAGGCATGGCTAATTAAATGGACTGCTCATTTTGGTTAGGGTCAAATAATAATTTATAAATCTGTCTGAGCACAGTAAATAGAAAAATAACTCATTACAGGGTCTGAGCAGCCAGATAAAGTCTGAAGACAATAGACCTCTTTAAGTTTTTTTTTTTAAATCATCCATTTATGCCTAATTACATCCCAGGTATGAGAGGCATATAGAATAGGGGTTAGCCATGGGAGTTCATGAACGAGAGAGCCTGGGCACAAATCCCAGTTTTGCCACTTACTAGCTGAGTGAACGTCGGCAAATTACTTAAAGTCTGTGCAGTTCCCTCAGGTGAAAAGTGGGAAACAAACTTCAGAGGTTTATTCTAAGGGTCAAAAAAAGTCAGTATTGCCTGGCACATAATAAGCATTCCATAGGTGTTTGGCTATTTGGCTATTCTATTTGAGTAACTCTGCATACTGAAAACCTCATGAATTAATTACACACTTCACTATTCATTCCTTTCTTCTCTGTGATAGAAGACACCCATTTAAAAATCTAGTTTTGAAATAAAACTACAACTATAAACTACATTTTCACATTACAGTATTTACAAGTTTCTAAAACAGTTTGTCTAAAATTATTTCAGAACCACTTCATACTTTATTAAATCACCAAGACCTGGCTTCTCCTCAGGTCTCTGCTGGCACCATCAGGCTTTGATAGATAAGACTAGGTACTCCCTGGGTTTCCCTGGTGGCACAGTGGTTGAGAATCTGCCTGCCAAGGCAGGGGACACGGGTTTGAGCCCTGGTCTGGGAAGGTCCCACATGCCGTGGAGCAACTAGGCCTGTGAGCCACACTACTGAGCCTGCGTGTCTGGAGCTTGTGCTCCGCAACAAGAGAGGCCACGACAGTGAGAGGCCCGCGCACCGCGATGAAGAGTGGCCCCCGCTCACCACAACTAGAGAAAGCCCTAGCACAGAAACGAAGACCCAACACAGCCAAAAATAAATAAATAAAATTAAAAAAAAAAAAAAAGACTAGGTACTCCTGCCTATTTCTATTGGGATATTTATGGAATTAGCAGTTTATATAGTTTTAATCATGCGCCTCCTCCTCCATGAACAGACTGTCTGAAAACTGGTCCTGGGGACTGTCTTGCTCTTTGTATTTCACAGTGTATGGTATACTGTATCAGGCACTCAGTGTAAAGAACCCATAGAGCAACATACTGACCAAACACAAAACTCACTAAACATACAAATCGAACTTCTCTCGCATATAGGCATTAAATATTTCTCATTTCTGTTTTCTATAATACATTTAAATCATTTGTGTGTGTGTGTGTGTGTGTGCACAGGCATGTGTGTTCAAAACACAGCCAGCTATAGATATGGGGAAGAAATGTGATTACCAACTAAAGTGACTTCAGCTGAGATAAAGCAGTGTTGGCTTTAAAGACTTGTTGCATTATCTCCTGAATTCCAGAAACTAGTTAAATATCCTCAAAATTTTTCTTTCAGATTTTTCTGTTACAGTATAATTAATTTTGTCAAACTGGTGGGCAGTCCTGTTTCAAAGATCAAAGCAATTTCTTAAGGCAAGGGCATACCAACTTTTGCTTATAACAAAATTATCACTACAAAGTTTTCTTTCTACCCTTTCCATTTTCCCATGAGCCAATCTATTTCTTCCTCCTTCTCCCTTCTGAAGCCTCAGCAGGAAATGGAAACCAGGTTTAGATTCCTTTATCTTTTATCTTCACAGCACCCCTCCCCCAGATGGGTTTATTTCTTGTTCTATCATAAAGCATCAAGAGATGAATTATACTAACCTTACTGTATGCCAGGCATCTCCAAGTTCTCTGGAATATTCCTTTTCAAAATGATCCAATACAACTTTGCAAATCTGTTTTGCAACCTTCCTCTCTGATTTTGCTTTCAGCTATGATGATAAGAAAAGGTTGCTGACACACTCTGATGTTACCAATTTACTGAACTTCAACATTATCAGTACAGTTTTTTTCTTAAGATAACACTTTTTTCCCCCTGATAATTACTAGTTCTTACAACAGGAGTTGTACCTCACACATAACAAAACTGTATTGATTATCTACTTATGAAAAAAAGGTTTCTCCAAATGATTATTGCTCAAATGTAAAGCAAAGGGTAAAGCAGAATTGCGGTGTTAACACAGGAATGTGTGTCAAAGGAACGAAATTAATTTAAATAAGCCACTCTATATGTTAACATTAGGAGAACTGGGTGAAATGGGCACAGGAAGTCTTTATTATCTTTGCAATTTTTTTGGAAATGTAAAATTATTCCAAAATAAAATGTATTTAGAAGAAAAGTCACTCTAGTTTCCTGTGGAAACGTCCTTGCAGTTCTATTTCATTTACTAATCCAAGAAAAGTTTACCTATGTAACAGATATCTATCCTGTAAGCTCCCAGGACAGTACAGAGTCTCAGCCCTCCAAGAGGTTGCATTGTGCTCAAAGCTGAAAGGAGTGGATATTAAAGTCTGCAGGCGGGACTGCAGACAGGTTATTTGAGGCGGATGTGAGTCTTGGGAGAAAACGACAGAGACCGCTCACGAACAAGCGTCAAAACACTCGGCATTATTCTAGAGCTTTGGAATGAAGCCAGAGAAACCCAGCGATCACCAAGTTCCCACATCCCAGCCCCCTCCCTCGCCACGCCGTCGGTCGATAAAGTTTCTGGTTCAGTCACAGGCACCCGGCTGGATCCCAGCCCTCACCCGGGTCAACATCATTCCGTCAGTAGAGGTCAAACAAGAAGTCAAGACCACCGGGCACCTTAACGTTGCAGGGAACCAAAACCTCTGCCTGTTTCCCGAGTTTCGCCGGAATTCTCTCCCGTCCCTTACTTTTCCGGTTCAGCTTCTCGCGAGATTCTGCTTTGCCTGAGTTATCGAAATTTCGCCAAAAACCCTAGGTCCCGCGAGAGGCAAGCGCAAAGCTACTTCTGCCGGTGGCTGAAGGAGGCGGTGCGTACCTGCTCCGAGGGCGTGGCTGGAGCCCGTGGGCGGAGCCTTGGGCAGTCTGTCTTCAGAAAGTCGCGCCTCACGCTGAACAGTCTCTCAGTGCTGTGTGCTTGAGGCTCAGTAAAAGGATGGAAGTGTTTGTCACTATTAGGTACGTTGTATGATCGTTGTTCTAAGATGTTCCCAGAGGCGAAGCTAGTTACTGTTAATCTACCAAATCCGAAGACCCCCGTTATCCCAGATATTCAGGACTCAAGATAAAAGAACGGATATGATGAAAAAGATATTGTCACGCATTTCCTAGAGATGGCCCATTGGGATAATATCTCTCTTTTAATGGGGAGGGTTAAAGGATTAAATTGATTGAAATACACAGGTAAAGCGTCTAGCATAGAGACTAGGGAATAGTAAATGCCCAAATGTTAGCTGCTACTGTGTATTATTTTCACTATCTTGATCTTCGTGATTATCATCAAGTTCTGATACCAAATGCCTGACGACCAAAATGACCTTACACCCTACACCCTAAAAAATGACCCTCCTCACCCACCTTTACTAGGGGAAGTGTTACTGGTTCTCAGGAAAGTAGTCCCTAATATTTAATGCCCATCATAATTTTGAGACCCTTGATGCTCCAAATATCAGTATAGTGTATAATATAGGTGCAAATCTTAGGACCATGTAAAAAGATAAATTTCATTACCCCAAATGTGATTTGAAGCTTAATATATTTATTTATTTAAACAGGTTACCCAATAATCTAAAAATGAATTTAGATTTGGTGCAAAAGAAAATATAGTACCAAGGAGTGAGATGATTAAATGCACTACTTTGTTGAAAGTTTAAGGAAAAGTCATTAGTCTACCTTTTAGCCTCAGAGATTTTATATACTTTTTTTTTCTGTACTCATTAGATTGCTGCATTTAGTGAATCAATGTGGTAGTATATTTGCAATGTAGACATATAAAAAACTTTAAAGGAGGTAGTAGAAATCATATTTACTATCTTTCTATTAGGGAAAGGGGATATGTTATGCTTGGAAAGCTGTCATATTTGTTCTATTATATTGTTTTGTGATTTCTTTAGCACATTTCTGTTTTCTGAATTTTAAATAAACTAATGCTCATTGAAGAAAAAAAAATTTTAAGCCTATGAGAATGAAAATCATGCATAATGCCACTAGAGATAATCACTATTAACATTTTGGTGTGTTTCTCTAATTTTATGCATTTTCAAGTTTGATAAGACTATGTATAATGTATCCTCTTTGTTTTTATAAGCATTTTATTTTATTAAAAATTCTTCATATACAGTACATAATTTCTAGAAGTTGCATAGTAGTTGAAGGTATGGAGTTAACATACTTACTAGCTATCCTATTATTGATAGACATTTTTGCTCATGAATCTTTGCATGTCTGATAATCTTATAATTTTTAATTATGTCCTTAGTCTAGGTAGGTTTTCAAATCTTATTAGTTATTTTATTTCTGTTTTAAATTACCTGCTCATATCCACTTATCTAGAGCTGTCAGTGCTATTTATATTTGAGATGTTAACCATATCACATTTTCAACTACTTTGCCAATTTTTCTTACAATCATTTGATTTTAAATGTGAAAATAGGGCTTCCCTGGTGGTGCACTGGTTAAGAATCCGCCTGCCAATGCAGGGGACATGGGTTCGAGCCTTGGTCCGGGAAGATCCCACATGCTGCAGAGCAACTAAGCCCATACACCACAACTACTGAGCCTGCACTCTACAGCCCGCGAGCCACAACTACTGAAGCCTGAGTGCCACAATTACTGAAGCACGCACGCCTAGATAGAGCCTGTGCTCCGCAATGAGAAGCCATCGTAATGAGAAGCCTGCGCACCTCAATGAAGAGTAGCCGCCGCTCACTGCAACTAGAGAAAGCCCACGCACAGCAACAAAGACCCAACGCAGCCAAAAATAAATAAATAAAATAATAAATTTTTTTTAAATGTGAAAATATTTTAAATTTTTATGCGATCAATTGTTTGAGTTTGTGATTCCATTGCTTGGAAATTTCTTCCCACAGAGGGGAGCTACTTCTTTTTCTTTCTCCCTTTTTTCTTTAGTTTGATCTTTCTCATTTCACCTTCTAATCTATCTAAAATCAATATCAGTGTATCATGAGAATATTAATGGATTTCCCCTAACCAACACCAAATAGCTACTGAAGAATAAACAAGGTTCCACACTGAGTTTTAAGGAACTGCTTTACAAGCAGCTCATATAGCTCAATATCAAAAGAACAAACAACCCAATCAAAAAATGGGCAGAAGACCTAAATAGACAATTCTCGAAAGAAGACATACAGATGGCCAAAAGGCACATGAAAAGCTGCTCAACATCACTAATTATTAGAGAAATGCAAATCAAAGCTACAATGAGGTATCACCTCACACTGGTCAGAATGGCCATCATCAAAAAATCTACAAACAAATGCTGGAGAGGGTGTGGAGAAAAGGGAACCCTCCTACACTGTTGGTGGGAATGTAAATTGATACAGCCACTATGGAGAACAGTATGGAGGTTCCTTAAAAAACTAAAAGTAGAATTACCATATGACCCAGTAACCTCACTACTGGGCATATACCCAGAGAAAACCATAATTCAAAAAAACACATGCACCCCAATGTTCATAGCAGCACTATTTACAATAGCCAGGACATGGAAGCAACCTAAATATCCATCAACAGAGGAATGGCTATAGAAGATGTGGTACATATATACAATGGAATATTACTCAGCCATAAAAAGGAACGAAATTGGGTCATTTGTAGAGACGTGGATGGACCTAGAGAGTGTCATTCAGGGTGAAGTAAGTCAGAAAGAGAAAAGCAAATATTGTATAATAACGCATATATGTGGAATCTAGAAAAATGGTATAGATCAGGGGTCCCCAACCCCTGGGCCACGGATGGGTACCGGCCCTCAGCCTGTTAGGAATCGGGCCGCAGAGCAGGAGGTGAGAGGTGGGCAAGCCGTGGAAAAATTGTCTTCCATGAAACAGGTCCCTGGTGCCAGAAAGTTTGGGGACCACTGGTATAGATGATCTTATTTGCAAAGCAAAAATAGAGACATAGACGTAGAGAACAAATGTATGGATACCAAGGGGGAAAGGAGTGGGGAGGGAGGAATTGGGAGATTGGGATTGACACGTATAATTTATTGACACTATGTATAAAATAGACAACTGGGCTTCCCTGGTGGCACAGTGGTTGAGAGTCCGCCTGCCGATGCAGGGGACACGGGTTTGTGCCCAGGTCCGGGAAGATCCCACATGCCGCGGAGCGGCTGGGCCCGTGAGCCATGGCCACTGAGCCTGCGCATCCGGAGCCTGTGCTCCGCAACGGGAGAGACCACAACAGTGAGAGGCCCGCGTACCGAAAATAAAAAGACTACTGATGGGAACATACTTTATAGCACAGGGAACTCTACCTAATACACTGTAGTAACCCAAATGGGAGAGAAGTCCAAAAGGGAGGGGATATCCGTATGTGTACGGCTGACTCATTTTGCTGTGCAGTGGAAGCTAACACAACATTGTAAAGCAACCATACTCCAAAAAAAATTAATAAAAATAAATAAATACTATGTAATATTTAAAAAAAAAGAATAGAAATGACTAGAGGCAGGCTTGTTTTTGCAGACATGAGATAAATTAAGTTGACACAAATACCAGAAATTGTACTAGGGTTTTAAAATTATTATTATTATTTTTAAAGACTGAGGCAGCTTAAGAATATAAGGGCTTACTGCTATGCAGGAAAATAATTTTTACATACCTAAGCAATTTTATTGTGAAGTCATTTGATATAAGAAGTGTTTCAGAATAAACTTTATGAATTTTCATATTTATATAAAACATCTCTCAAAGCCCTTCACGTTCAGGTTTATGCATCAAAAAGGTAAAGACAGGATTCGTAGTAAAACAATCTGACTTCAAGAGGGTGTAAGCTCCTTAAATTGAATAGCGGAAAAACACAATAGAGAAACCTACCATCAAAGCAAGAGAACAAAGCACGGTTATAGGCAATCTTGAACTTCACTTTAGGTGAGTAGCTACTTAGCTGAGGCTCTCATTTTTTTAATCATAGTCCTCCAAAGTGGTGTGTACAAACTCCAGCAAACAATCCACTGGGACTGGGAAGTGAATATAATAACTTGTATTTTTATTTAATTTTTTCTAATCTTTAAAATAAATTTAGAGGAGTATATGCAAAATACAGGAGAACATGTATATAATTGTTAAGGGCTGAAACATATCCCCTCAAAATTCATGTTGAAGCCCTAACTCCCTCCTCCCCCACCCACTCTCCCATCCCAGTACCTCAGAATGTGACTGCATGTGGAAATAGGGCCTTTTCAGAGGTGACTATGTTAAAAGGAGCCCTTTAGGGTGGGTCCTAATCCAATCTGACTGGTGTCCTTATAAAGAGGAAATTTGGGCACACTGAGACACTAGCAGCAGCCATCTGTAAGCCAAGGAGAGAGGTGTCAGACAAGGTTGCCAACACCTTAATCTTGGACTCAGGCTTCAGAACTATGAGAAAATAAATTTCTGTTGTTTAAGCCACCCAGTCTGTGGTACTTTTTGTTATGACAACCCTAGCAAACTAATGCAGTAACTTTATATCTATTGTATACTAAACATGCTTACTGAAGAGGATGTATAAAATTTGGAGACCACTGGTTCATTTACCCAGAACACAAATTGTTTCCTCATCAGCACACAAAAGGAATTTACAACTCATGCTCTAAACTGGCAAATGATTTTCTTCATATTTTCCCTTTAATATAAACTGATCCCCTTCATTAAAAGAAATTCATTTCTGATTTACTATTTTTTCTCAAAAAAATAGACTTCTATTATTGTTTCCACAAAGACAATGGATTATTGCTATTTTGATAATTTACACCATTCTTTAATGTAAGGTTTGAAATATATGAATTTATTTTTTGGACCCACTGGAATGTATTTCTTGATAAATTAGAAGGTCAGTATTAGCAGAATCTCAATTGCAAAGTATACTTCAGTTAGAGAAAAACTTAAATAGTAAAGCCAAGGATAACAAAATGTATAACCTACAGCTTTATTTGTATACGCAGTTTCACTTTTGATGAGTTTTGCCATCTGGAAGCATAGTATTTCTTTACTGTGGAATGGGAGAAACTAAGTAACATAAAAAACGTAGCATATAGAACCAAGTTTCAAATAAAATAAAATATTGCCATAGTAAAAGAACACTTAGTAAGAGATCAGCCTCAAATATAATGGCATATTCAATTGTTGAATGTTTCTCGACTATTCACAGAAAGTTTTACAAATTAGGTGAATTCTATTCCATCATTTGGCACTTAAAAGAGCATTTCATTTTAAACTTGCAGAAAACATGGCACTTAATTTTTACAGAATTATGAATTTGCTTCCTCCATTATAAAAGTAGACAAATTACAAAAAACTAGCTTGAAAAATTGAGGAAAACACATGACCAATAACTAAAAAATTCACTATTAGCATTTTGCAACATTTCTTTCTAGTGTTGCTTCTAAAAAGTTTTCTACTTAGATCAACTACATACAAAATTGTATATATGTTATATATGCATTTTACACATAAAAGTATAGAGAATTATCTTTCAAAAAAGTGAAACTATCTTTTGGTTAGTAGCTTTATCTTAACAAGAGACAGACATCAAGTCATCTAGAAACATAAGGTGATATGATGTATGTTTAACTGCCTTTGAAATGACAATGTTCTTTCCCATATATATAAAAATGCATGCAGAGAAAAAAGTTTTTCATGTAAAGTAACAAAAACTTTATCATTTTAATCTATCGATTTAAAATGTCAACAATCATATTTTAAAAAATTTTTTATTTCGTTACCAAAAAGAAATCATTTAAGTTTCTCAAATGAAAAGCAAAACAGCATACTGATGAAATTATTTTTATTGTGTGAAAATGTCATAATTCATGATTAAGAATAAAAATGCAGCATATAACAAAATAGGCATTTACTTGTTAAAAGCCACCTGGATTTACAAAACTTTAAAATATTTTTAGAATGCTTTAAGAATACAAATTAATTTTTGAGAGAGAGATATAAAACATTTATTCCATTTTATCATATACTTAATTTCAAAACCTTGAAAATTATTTTTATTTATTTTTATTAAATGGACTCAGTAATTATTGTACACTACAGTAATCACTGGTAGGAAACAAAAATTTTAAAGATTTATATCTATTCCCAAACTAGATGAATATTAAAAATGGCAAAAGTGTTAGTTGAGGTTTTAGAAAATGAATAAATGTAAATTTTACAAAAAGAACCAAAAAAGATATACAAACAAGTTTCTTCTCTAAAATCCAATTCAAAATTTACATTGTCTTCTTGTGTTGCTTTTCCTTACACTTCAGTCACGTATCAAATTTAGGTTGTTATGAATTTTGTATCTGAAATAGAATGCTTTTTCTACTCAGTGTGCTAAGTAGGTCCCATGTACAAAACTCCAAAAAACTGCATATGATGCTGACTACAGTAATAAGTGACCTGATTAATAAATGCGTTCAATGAGTTAAAAAATGTGAATAAAATGTGATGTTCTAAAGGAAAATTTTAAAAGTAAATAATCGTATTAAACTGTCTTAGACATACTTAATCATGTTATTGTCAGATACCAGTATAAGTCTGTTAACAGTACAAGTTGCCAAACTGACCAATTTTAACAAGGTGATTACTGTTTAGGGCAGGGGTCCCCAACCCCCGGGCTGCAGACCGATACCAGTCCTTGGCCTGTTAGGAACAGGACACAGAGCAGGTGAGGGGCGGGCGAGCAAGCGAAGCTCCATCTGCCGCTCCCCATCGCCCCCCATCACTCACATTACCTCCTGAACCATCCCCCCACCGTCCGTGGAAAAATTGTCTTCCACAGACACGGTGTGTGTGGGGGATGGTCCCTGGTGCCACAAAGGTTGGGGACTGCTGGGTTAGAGTATTTTCACCTTGATGTAAATGGATGCTTTTAATTAAACATTTGAATCTATTATTCAAAATATATATCTAAAAGTTTGTCTAAATGCCAGATGAGGAAGAATCCTATAGATGCCATTCTTCAGTGCAAGAGAAGTACTATTATTTTAAATTAAGTAATTATTTTGGAATTATTTCTTTATAAATGTAATTTAAACCAACATTTCATTCTTATTTCTTTAGTACCCAAGTATTTCCCGGTTATAAAATAAAGTCTCTGGACTACAGTAGCTTTTCTGGTCTTTTTGCCTTTAATTTCAAGGCAAAAAAGAATTAGAATAACCTAAAAGAGTCACTGAAGATTCTGATAGAACAAGGGAGTGAGAAGAAGCACCCTGATCTCTGAAAAGATCTAATCTTTGAAAGAGGTGTTTATTGGGACTTTTAATAATATCTCAGAAAACATTTTTATTAATTTAAAAAGCATTTAAGTCAAAAGGTATTGCAAGTGTCTCTCATTTATTGGGAACATCACCAAAGAAAACAAACAACAAAAATTCAACTAATTAATTAGTGCTTTCAAATAACATAATTTGGTAAAATAAAAATCTGAGAATCGATTTTAAAAAGATATCTTAAGGTAAAATTAGGATGTATATTTCAAGAACAGTACTATTATAAAACATACCTCAAACCATATAAATATATCCTGTTTGTATAGTTGTCTGTCATGTAAATCAACTCCATTTTCCAGACACAATTTAAACAAAGCATCTATAGAAAAGTGCACAGTCAATATCTTAGTAATTAAAATTCTTAAACCAAAGTTTTAGAAAAATATAAAAAGTTAAAAATTTAGGTTATAAATTCCTAAGAATTCCCTTTCCATGCACATATATCTTACAAATGTTTAAGATACAGAAATAGAGACTATTAAACAAATAGTAAAGAAAGTATACAGAGTCCATTGGTTCTTTTTCTGAACAGCTTTTCCTTCAGGAATATGCCCATGAGTTGGGATGTATAAATCAGAGTCAACACTAGTTTTTGCTAACTTGGTCCAAATGCTTGTCCCATTTGCTGGTCATTTTGCTTCTTTTTTTTCTTTGAACCATGAAGACCATGGGTAAGTAATTATCAAAACAGTCAGGTCTTTGGCTCACTGATACTGCTATGGTTGTCTTGCCCCAGTCATCGATGTTCAGGGTTTTTCTCCTTTGACAAAGAAGGTCCTCCAGCTCATCTTGCCGACCTTAACAGAGTGCGTCCCCATGAGCTGTTATGATATGACGTCGTGAGAATCACTGTTAGGTCTCTGTCGCACAGCCAGGGGAGGCAGTGGCTTCCCGTAGAAGTCTGTGCAAAGAAGGGGTACCAAAAATATACAAGTCTTATGGTAAATCAAGATTTCTGACACATTTCTTTAATTTCCACCTTTAAAAGAGTAAGACACTCGGACTTTACAGGTGAAGCAATGGCTGGGGAGGACAGGGGAAAGAAAAGGCAGAATCCAAAAAAACTTGAATAAATTCAAAACACAACCACTAGCGTAAATTCATAACTCTAGGTTATAAATTAATCTCTACTTGATTTAATAAAAAGCTGCACCTAATGTATATATTATTATTATTGTTTCCAATTAAGTGTTCACATTAGAACAAAACAAACAACAAACATCTAAAATTTATGGAACCTATTGCCAAAGCCCTGATAAAATCAGTATTTGTACAATCCATGTCCTTATCCAATGGCTATTACTTTTAGGAATTTGCAGAGAAAAATTCATTAATTATCTTAGTGTTCTGGTACATAGGAATCTTTTACAATGATGCTTCAATATAGTTCATTGATTTAGGGCATATTTGATGCAGAAACAGTCTTAATTTGTACTTCATAATAAGTTCCTAGCCCTTAATTACCATAAATTTAGGTTTATAAATTTAATAGCATATGGAAACCTTCAGTAAGTATTTTCTGCCCTATTACCTTAAAATTATTCTAGAAGCACAGGTGTTCAAGATTACTTGAAATAAATATATTAAAAATATATTTAGGGGCCCATTTCCAATTCTGCATGTGCCGGAGTTTAGCTAAGCTACTCCATGGTATTGCTGCCTCAGCATCTATTTTGTCTGGCCAAGTAGCCTGTGGGGGCCTTAAATAGATACTAGCACCTCATGCAAGAACATGCTCTAGAAAACAGCCTGCAGAATCACAGGTAAATGATTATGTATGTTATGTGTGTTCCTGATATAACTTCCCCAATGGCCTTTGTGATCAACTGTCTCCCTCACCTTCCCTTAGATAATACCCCAGAGGAACTTACCAAAACTCCGCTGTTTTGGTTTAAACTGACCAATCTGGCCTTAGCCTGGGAACCCCAAAGCACTCCATCCACAGACCCTAATAAAGGCATGTGGCCCAGGTACTGCAGTTCTCTCTGCCTACAGCTTGCCGTGACCTCCCACCTCTCACTGTGGAACCCTTGAAGCATGTCATGTACTTCCTCCAGGACCTGTGAGTAATTTATCTATTTCAATTTCTCTTCTGGTCTTTTTGAACTGAGGCCAGGGGCTCTACTTAACAAACATTAATTTAGCAAAGTCCTAACAGCATTTAAGAAGCTTAGAAGTCACTCCATACTAACGAGAAGTAAACAGCTGAACAGACTAAAAAATCACCAGTTCTTCTGGGATCCATAAGAGAGGGGAGGTCACAAAATAAACCACTGCCCTCAATATTGGAGAGACAGGCAAACACAGGAAGTCTCAGTTTACCAGGCCAGACATTCATGAATGGAAAGTGCTGAAGGACCCAGTGCCCAGGTAGGAAAACCTGAAATGTGATTGACAAAATGCTGGATGCTCAGTGTGGACAAGCCTGAGAGTTAGAAACTCCAGGGAAATTAAGTCATAAGGGGGATCCCCCCCCCCCCCCCCGCCGATATTGTGAGACTCAGCTCCAGGAGACTGAACAAATTCCCACAGTAAATACTGGAGAAAAATCCCCTCCTGCTCACAGCAGAGCAGGGGAAAAGGAACCATTATGAAATACCTTGGAGTATTTTGTTCTTAACAAGGCCCACACTCAGAGGAAACTAGTTAACCAGAGTCTAACCTGCTGGGGTATTATCAGAACCTAACCCACCTGGGGAAGAGCAATAACCAATTCCAGCTGGCCCTAGCCATTCTGTACCACTTAATGGGGGAGAAAAAAAAATTGAGAAACTCTTATGAAGTTAACAGTCCAGAGGCACAGGCTCACTAAAAGACTTGAGAC
Organism: Monodon monoceros; assembly: GCF_005190385.1. NCBI lineage: Eukaryota > Metazoa > Chordata > Mammalia > Artiodactyla > Monodontidae > Monodon > Monodon monoceros. Next base: position 42,530,614 of record NW_021703767.1, on the reverse strand, counting down.
CTAATCACAGGAACATAGAATGCTTCCCCTGCCACCACACAGCACCATGGCATTACTAAAGGCCTATTTACAGTAGTTCCTTTTACCAAGTACATCATGCTGGACTATCAAGAAAAAAGTCCAGAAGGCAAAAACACAATTTGAAGGGACAGAGCAAGCATCAAAACAAGATATGGCACTGATACTGGAATTATCAGGCCAGGTATTTAAAACAACTATGACTAATCAGCTAAGGGCTTTCATGGATGAAGTAGACAGCATGCAAGAACAGATGGGAAATGTAAGCAGAGAGATGGAAGTCCTAAGAACCAGAAAGAAATGCTTTTGGGAAAAGAGAAAAAAACACTGTAACAGAAATGAAGAATGCGTTTGATGGGTTTATTAGTAAACTGGACATGGCTGGGAAAAGAGATATATATCAATAGAATCCTTGAAAACTAAAAAGAAAAAAGAACTGAAAAGAAAAAAGGGAACATCCGAGAACTGTTCAAGCACCAAAGGTCTAACATACATGTAATGGGAATACCAGAAGGAGAAGAGAGAAAGGAGCAGAAGCAACATTTGAAGCAATAATGACTGAGAATTTCCTCAAACTAATGTCAAACACCAAACACCAGATTCAAGACACTTAGAGAACATTGTGCAGGATAAATGTCCCCAAAACTACATCTAGGTGTATCATTTTCACATTACAGAAAATCAAGGAAAAAAAAATCCTGAAAGAAGCCAGGGGGGAAAAACCACTTTTCCAGTAGGTGGACAAAGGTAAGAATTACATTCAACTTCTCCCCAGAAACCATGCAAGCAAGAAGAAAGTAGAGTGAAATTTTTTAAGTATTTAGAGAAAAAAGAACTGCCACCAACCTAGAATTCTATACCCTGCAAAATTATTCCTCAAAAGTAAAAGAGAAATAAAAACTTTCTCAGAAAAACAAAAACTGAAGGAATCTGTTCCCATTAGACCTGCCTTGCAAGAGATGTTAAAAGTTCTTCAGACAGAAGGAAAATAATAAACATAAGAAACTCAGATTTACATAAAGAAAAAGTATCAAAGAAGAAATATGTAAAGGTAAAATGAAAACTTATTTTTCATATTCTTAATTGATCCAACAGATAACAGTTTGTTCAAAATATTAATAGCAACAATGTATCTGATTATATATACTTGCTTATGTACATATATGCTTATATATAAATGCTTATGTATGCTTATATATGCTTATATATATGCTTATGTATGCTTATATATAAATGAAATGGATGATAGCAATGAAACAAGGGACAGGAGGAAAGAATTATGATTCTTTGGTTATTATAGGTATTCACACTACCTGTTAAGTTGTATAGTATTATTTGAAAGTGGACTTGGATTCATTGTGAATGTATATTGCAAACTAGGGCTGCCACTAAAAAAAGGCCATGACAAAGGAGGCAAGAATATACAATGGAGAAAAGACAGTCTCTTCAATATATGGTACTGGGAAAACTGGAGAGTTACATGCAAAATAATCAAACTGGGTTACCTTCTCACACCATATACAAAAATAAATTTTAGATGACTAAAGACTTAACTGTAAAATGTGAAACCATAAAAATCCTAGAAGAAAACATAGGCAGTGCACTCTATGGCATCAGTCTTAATGATATTTTTTGGATATGTCTCCTCAGTCAAGGGAAACAAAAGCAAAAATAAACAAATGGGACTACATCAAACTAAAAAGCTCTTGCATAGCAAGGAAACTATGAACAAAACGAAAGCCTACTGAATGGGAGAAGATATTTGCAAATGATATATCCAATAAGGGGTTAACATCTGAATATACAAAGAATTCATACAACTCAACATCAAAAAAACAAACAATCCAATTAAAAAATGGGCTAGAGGACCTAAATATACATTATTCCAAAGAAAACAGAGAGATGGCCAACAGACACGTGAATAGTTGCTCAACTTCACTATCATCAGGGAAATGCAAATCAAAACCACAATGAGATATCACCTCACACTTGTCAGAATGGCTATCATCAAAAACAACACAAATAACAAATGTTGGTGAAGATGTGGAGAAAAGGGAACCCTCATGCACTGTTGGTGGGAAAGTAAACAGCACAGCAGCCACTATGAAAAACAGTATGGAAGTTCCTCAAAAAATTAAAAATAGAACTACCATACAATCCAGCAATTCCACTTCTGGGTATTTTTCCAAAAAAAACCAAAAACACTAATTCAAAAAGATATGTGCACCTCCCATATTCATTACAGCATTATTCACAATAGCCAAGATACGAAACAACCTAAAGTGCCCATCAATAGACGAATGGATAAAGAAGATGTGATACACATACACACACACACACACACTCACTCACTGGAATACCACTCAGCCAGAAAAAAAAAAGGATACCTTACCATTCTGACAACATGGGTAGACCTAGAGAGTATTATGCTAAATGAAACAAGTCAGACAAATACTGTATGATATCACTAGCATGTGGAATCTAAAAAAACCCAAATGAACAAACATAAAACAGAAACAGTCATAGATACAGAGAACAAACAGATAGCTGCTGGACAGGGGAGGTGGGTAGCAAGGGCAGTCGGGTGGGGTGGCAGGGGATGAGTGAAGTAGGTGAGGGAAATTAAGAGGTACAAATTTCCAGTTACAAAATAAATGAGTCACAGGGATGAAATGTACAGAGTGGGGAATATAGTCAATAATAATGTAGTATCTTTGTATGGTGACGAAGGTGGTCAAAAGGTACAAACTTCCAGTTATAAAATAATTAAGTACTAGGGATGTAAAGTAAAGCATGATTAATTAATTAACACTGCTGTATGTTATATATGAAAGTTGTTAAGAGAATAAATCCTAACAGTTCTCATCACAAGGAAAAAGTTTCTTTTTCTTTTGTTTTTATCTGTATGAGATGATGGATGTTCACTAAGTTTACTGTGATAATCACTTTATGATGTATGTAAGTCAAGTCATTATGCTGTATACTTTAAACTTATATAGTGCTTTAAATCAATTATATCCCAATAAAACTGGAAGGAAAAAATAAAAAATAAATAAAATAATGAATCTGAATAAATGTCAATGTAAGAAAGAGAAATAGAAAATTACCATTAGGCAAATACCACAGTAATAATTATTGCAGACACAGTCCAATGATGGAGGCCAAAACTAGTAGGCTGCAGTTTGTGGAGAACAGAATATTTGCATAATCTCAAAGAATCACTTCTAAAATATTTACCAATTACAAAGAGGGAAAACAGTAACATTTTACAATGTGGCAAATACCACCTTATCCAAATAATCAAGGTTAACACCACCAGTAATGAGACATACCAACATCATGTACCCCCTATTTCAAACATTTTGAACATCAGTTTGGTTAAACAGTCAGATTTGCCTTGTGTCATCAGTTTGCAGCCTCTACCAGACTATACCATAGACAATACTTGATTTGCCACAGTTATATCGTTACTTAACAAAAAAAAATTTAAATAATAAACTGTATACTCTTGCCTCTTTAAAAAAATTAGGAGAAAACAATTGTTCAAGCAACTATAAATTTAAAGCAACTACTAAGCTACAATGATGCTCTAACAAATCTTAATGTAATAGTATAATATAATGAATTCAAAGTATGGATGTCAAAGCTGGACACCCTAAGTTAAATCCTGATTTTGCCAATTATAGCTATGACCTTGGGGTATAAGTTCCTTACACAAAAAATTGCCCATCTTACAAGGCTACTAGAAGAATTAAAATGAGCTAATGTACCTAAAGTGCTTAGCAATATGCCAGTCATGTAGTATATACAGTTATTACTATTGCTATAATTAAAATTATAACAATTATTTTGATAAATTTAAAGTATGCCTTTTCTAATTCCTTGATTTCAAAATTAATGAGAATTATAACACATAACAGAACTCAAGATTAAACCAGAATGAATACCATTTCTATTATGTTTTACTTCTGGAATTTAAAAGTACCCTACTAAAAAGATAAATCACATACACATGGCAAGAAGTATCTTTTTCCCTCCCAAGAAATTATTTTTTTTTGCAGTTGATTCTGTATTATTTCAGAATAATTCTGTATTTAATTCTGTATTTGATTTAATTTAATCATCACAAGGAAAAAGTTTCTTTTGATTAAATGTGATTCTGTATTTAACTGCCAGAATTAAATCATTATACACAAAATAGGTTTCTTATTGCCTTAAATGTAGGGGATATAAGTTGATCATAGTGCCCAACTGATATGACCAAATTAATTGACACCCATTTTTATAAAGGGCTTCAAACTTTTTAACATACAAAATTTAATCTTGATTCATATTTTAAGATTTGAAAATATTCTTTAGTTTTGCACTTCGTATTTTTGGCTAACAGAATCTTGGATCTATTTCTCATAATGTATAACACGTAACATGTTGATGAAGTACAGATTGAGAGTATTTACAAAGTGAAGAATGCATCTGTCTTACCTGTTACACAGAGTGAGGTTTACAGAAAATAAAAGAAATTAGAAAAGTAATAAAATTAAATTGCCATCAAGGTAAATGTCTCTAATCAAAGAACAAATAAGAATCTGCCTTAATTCCTAATTTGACTACAACAAATTGTTTTTCATCTCAGTAAATTTTAAGTGCCAAACCCAAATGTAGTTAACTTTTAATTATTTACCCTTCTTTGTCATGTATCTGTTGTCTACTTGCCATCAACCACATTCAAATAAATGTGTACAAAGTTAGGGAAGAGAAGAGAATGAGATTATAAAATTGGCAACTATCAGCATCTCAGATGAAAATCTCATGATAAACACTAAAAACTAATTTAAGCTTTTTAATTAAAATTTTAAATTTATTATACCTACTTTCTTCTCCGTTAATGAAAGCAGAGTTGATTGTACATCTTTTTTTACCTAGATAAGGTATACTTTGCCTTAAAATTTATGAGAAAAAATAATACAGATATTTTAAAACTTGTGAAGTTAGGATGTCTAATTGTTTGCTCTGAGAAGTTAAATTTATTGATACATACTTAAAATTAACTGATATATTAGAACAATGGTGGTCTTAAACTTAACTAATTGATTATAATTCTTTCCCAGGAGTTCTAATTTAAAAATAAATACAGGAAAGCAAAGAAAAACAAAGCAAAAACAAACAACAAACAACATTTTTAGCCCATTTTCAACCTCTTTTTTACTTGTTTCTAACTATAATGTTCCCCCAGATGCTACCATTAGTTCTTTTCTCCTTATTCTGCATACTTTCCCTCAGAAACAGGAAACTATCATTCTTTCAACTGCATTCATTCAGTAACCAATTACAGAACATCTGTTACAGAACAAAGCGTTCCTATTGTGCGATGACAACTGAAAAAACAAACTACCTACATACCCTCCCACCCACCTGTGTCCCTTTTCTCCAGAGCTCCAGAATCTTATTTGTACTGGCTTATAGAAATTTCCAAATAGATAAGCCTACAGACACCTCCAGAGCAGGTTTCCTTCCTCCTCATGTATTTTCAGTCTTAGAAATAGCACCAACCTTCTAGCTCCTTGAGCCAAATAATTTCCTGTTCCTCTCTCCTTTTATCCCATACATCCATTCATTATATAGTACTTATAACTGTTCATATATTCCTTGCATACATTTTTATTCTCAATTCCAATTCCTATCCTCACTTCTCACTCTGACTACTGCAACAGCTTCTAACTGGGATCCTTACTTCAGGTGTGACCACAATCTAGTCTATACTTTACATTGTGACAAAAATTATTATCCTAAACAATAAACCTTATAATACTATTTCTCTGCTAAAAATGTATAGTGTCTCCTGTAAAATTATAGTGAGTCCAGACATCTTAACATACATGTGAGGCCCTAAACAATCTGGCTATAAGCCATAATTCAAGGATCAGCACTTTCTGTAGCTTTAAACTTCCTCTTTCTTACCCATTCTACCCACATGAACCTAAGCTCTAGTCACAAGTAACTTCATACTATTTTCCAAATAAGCGATGTCTTTTCCCACCTCTCCACATCTGAATACTCTGTTCCTTCTACTTACTGACTCTTCTCATTCTTCAAAGGCCCAGCTCTAATACCACTTTCACTGTCTAGGCAGTTTGTGCACAGTACTCCAATTATACACCATAGAACCTTTTACCATATATTGTGAATTGTCACATATACTATAGTAAGCTGGAGTATTATCTTTTCTGTTAGACTAGGATCCCCAGAAAAGTAGAATTTATGTCTTATTCATCTTGGCATCACCAATGTTTTAGGTGGTGTCAGATACAAAACAGTTGTTTGTTGGATGCCCAATTCAGTAAGAAAAAATAGTACCTGTTATATGAGAAATTAATATTTTTCTCTATATACGTGTATTTATATATATTCACTGTGTTGTTAGAAACAATTAGATAATGCTAATATATCTGTGTATAAACACATGCACACATGTATTTATACACACATATATTAGCATTATCTAATTGTTTCTAACAACACAGTGAATATTTAAACTGATAATGCAGTCTAGCATACACAATTTCAGAGTGTAATAAAACAGGAATTAACCTATTATAGTCAATAAAAACATCATGATGTAAAGTCAGCAACCAAAAAGACATGTGATTTCACTGTAATTTTGATATGGTCTAAGGACAAACTTTCTGTCTTTAGAATTGAAAAAAACCTTTTAATTTTCACTAATGGTTATGAAGAAATATTTCATTATTGACACAGTATTCAGAAAAAGAAAGCAACCAGCACATTTAAATTTATATACTTTTTGAATAAAATATTTTATACAGTTCAATATAATTTCAAATTATATATAAGCTTTTTCTAAAGATTAAACTTCTGATTTTTTTTTTTCCCTAGTAAATGGGTCTTCTTAGGAAACCAAGTTCTAGATCAGGTAAACAGAGCTATCAGAAAGGAAATGAAATGTTCTTGATAAAGAAGTTTATTGAGTTACTATATATATATAAAATTATCCTTCTGCATTTTAGAAATATTTTATTAAAAGAATCTGGTCTGGGCTGATGGTCTGAAATCAGAACTTCTGCCTATTGTATAAGGCAGTTCTCTACTCCCAACTGTCCTTTCTCTAGTTTTCCAGGTGACGTTCTTATGCCCTATACTGGCTGTACTAAACCTTGTGTTAATTTCATCCAAAAAAAAGTGTTTTCTTTAGTCAATGAAGCCTTTAGTAACTTTCTATTTAGCTGAACTTTATTTGGCTTACTGATTTGGTCTCTGATCTTACAAACTGTGTTACTCTTTACTTCATTGTAATATACAGCAGCTGAGTGTCATTAGAAGCAGAGAAAGAACAATTATGCGACATTATCATTGAGTATATTGAGCATATATAGGACAATGAAGTTTTTAACACTATAAATGTACTGTCTCATATTTAAGATATTTAAAAATCTTTCCCTTTCACAACTATTTACATTAATATATAATGGATAAACACAAGCTCTGATGGTCTTTACCTCTGTATTCTAAGGTAAAGGTCAAATCAAATTATATAGAGGCAAAGGGCACTTAAGAATAGAAAAAAAATAAATGAAAAAAAGTGGAGTATAATGAAAAAGGATGGTTGTGGATTTGAAAGGCTTCCAAAAGTAAAAGTTTGTTGAAGTAATGAGGTAAAGAAAAGTGAATGTGAAACGTAGAGCTTTGAAAACTGATCCTTTTGCATTACCATTATGACGTGTTTCACCAAGAGGCTCAAGTTTTGGAAGTCTAGTGACTTTGGGGGTTCCCCAGCCAACTAAAGAAAAAGAAAAACATTTAAAAACACTGTTAAACAATATCTCTTTAGCTCTGTTGAGAGGATCCCTTTCTTGACAGGAATGTATATAACTTCAATATCAATTCATATATACTGAATGATGCAGTACTGACTAACCATAAACCCATTTTAAATGGCTTCTATTTAAAAATGTAATTATAGGTTGGTAATATCTGCTTAAAATTTTTATTTACCTTTCATTAAAAATATAAGCATCCTCACTACCATCATAAATAACCTTAGGCTACTATTCTAACCCCCAACAGAGACTAAAAGAAATGTACACTTATTAAATGGAATACTAGAAATGAGTCTTAAAATAATTCTCAAAGGAAAATGTTACCATCTAAAGCCTTCTAGCAGGGCTAAAAGGAAACTATAAATATATACGTTTGATATTTATTGAGTATGGGAGGTACTATGCCCAGTGCTAAAAAATTACTATTATTGTGCAGTTAGTATGTCCCAGTGCTTTATATGCAGTATTCCACTTAATCCTCATAACAGCTTAGGAGGTCGGCATGAATGTTGGAAATATAATGGAAACACTCACACATCTTGGTTTCAAATGGTAACTTTCAGGATGAAAGATCTAATTTTTTAAAAGCTCATGTTAGCCATCCATTCCTTAAACTTAAATTCCTTTTAGCAATCTGGGTACTGATATTTCAAATAGGACTTGAATCCATTATAAGAAGTGCTTAGGTAAAGTTTTCTTATTAATTTTTACTTTTTTTTTACTTTCATAAAACATTTTTTCTGAATAAAAAAAGCAACAGATATTTACGTTGATAAATTCTGAATAAAGTAGATGGGGCAAAAAATTCTACCTTTTTCACAATTCACAAGATAATAAATATACTGAATAAAAACTGCATAATTTCTTTCTTTTTCTTCAATGTTTAAACCAGTATTTCTAAATTCTGTATCAACATCAACTAACTCACCAGGAGGAGGAGGTGGGGGTGGTGTTGGACTCTTAGGAACAGAGTCATCTGTATTAACAGGTTCTACACGGTGGCTCCTTTTCATTCTTAGCTTCTTAGTTTTCTTTTTACTGTTATCTGTAAGAATATAAACATGAAACTTTATGCCTCTGTGAAGAAGTTACTTCTATAATAAAAACTAAAGAACAGAATTAGAATATTGATATTATTATTACCATAGGAATATATCTTCAATTCAACTTAAAAATTGTTACCAATAATGAACTGTGAACTTTCCTTTACTAAGAATAAATTTTTAAGTGATGGTTTATTGGATGAATGATTGATGAATATGACACAAATGGCAAAAAGCCATATTTTAAGTTCTATGAAAGGTGATTTGGAATACAAAAAAAGTCCATATTTCCAAAAGTAACATTTTTTTCCCCATATATCATACTAAGTAAATGGAATTATCTAGCTGCAGGGATTTCCATGAAACTCAGAATGACCTGGGGAAAAAGGAGAGGTATTGGTTTGTCTCAATAGGATATACAGAATGATTCTAGGTATAAGCCCAAGAATAATCCTTTGAAATGTGAAAAAACACCCCAATCAAATCTAAACACATTATCCATGAAAATAACCCCCAAATAAGATATGCCCAATATAAATATATGTAACCAAAACTCACAGTTAGACGTTACAGAATTGAATTTGTAATCTTTCTAAAAATAACTATTTACAGATTCTCACTTAGGCACATATGAACATTTTAAGTGCATCTGTGTTGTTAACATGTAAACTTTAACAACGTGAACCAGAATGGCATAGTAGTTAAATAACCAAACATCATAGTCACTGAAATATTTTCACTGACAATCCCAAATTGCTAAATTTATATATATAATACATTTTCTAAAATGGAAATTATCTGTTACACAACAAGCAGCCAACATCTATGAAACCTATAAAGCAATGAGAAATACAAATATATTTAGAAACATTATTTTTCTAAGTAAATTAGTATCACTTGAGACATTTTACTCTAGATAGAAACAGAGACATCTTTTTACAATTAAAGCTGTAAGCTTTACAGCTGGGAGAAAGGAAAGAGAACCTCCAGAACCATATGGTACTTTCGGATGGGCAGTAGAACAGGGTCATGGACAAGCATAGGATACGAAGCAGAGGACCTGAAGTTAAGGGAAGTGTGTCTCAGTACAGCCACAGATGAGACATATGATCTTAAATTACTCAACCTCTCCAAGGCCCTGGTTTCCTATTCTGTATAATGAGAATAATATACCCGAGGACTGCTATGGTAAATAGCATAGTGCTGTGTTAAATAATATTTTCAAATCATCTACCAAATCATTTTGTTCTTTAACAACATATTAGTGTTTGAAAGAGTTCTTCCAATATATTGAGAGGCCACTTTAAGTCTACTTTTTGTTTTACCCTGTTGATAGAGCGATATGGGTACAAATGTGGCTACCCTAACTTCCCAAATTACAAAACTATAACTTTCAAATCTAATTATTTCTATATAGCAAAATATCCATTTAGCTAACCTGCAGCTCAGGGACTGAGATCTTATTTTCACAAACTCTTTGATACTGTACAAAAATTCTTATATACCATGGAACCATATTGCTAACTAGGAATGGCAAGGAAGCAATGATTATTGGGTATTTCCCATGTGTCAGGCCCTGTGCTAGGAACACCATACGGTTACTTTTATTATAAGTAAACCTAAAAGCCTGGTGAAAAAAAAAGATGACAACCCCATTTTAGAGAGGAAACGAGGACTGAAGAACACTATATAACGTAACATATATCTAGTAGGTGAGAAAGTCTGGATGCTACCCCAGGATGTCTTGAGTCCAAAGGCAGAGGCTCTCTCTATGATACCAAAAGATGTGAACTTCCTGTTAAATTACATAACCACTTAGAAAAAGTAAAATAATTATGAATTGAAGATGTTGTATAATATTAAAATAAGAGTAATATGGCTATTTGATAAAACTTTCAAAATGTTCAATTGATTATGTCTGCATCCTATAGAAATAACAAGCAAATGAAGGAATTGATGCTGATCATAACATTATGAGGATTAAGAAAAACAAGACAAACCTCCAAAAGCTTTAAAGGTTTTAAATATGTTCCAAAGATTCCTGGGGCTGTGCAATATTCCAAATTTTTGAAAATGCATTTTCAGCTGAAATTCTTTTAAGTTACAAAGGACTAGATTTTAAGGCATCATGAATAAAAACATAAATTAGCAAACTGACTAATGATTACCTAAAATTCAAGAGAAAACCATGATAAATAACGCATTTGGAGATGAAAAATCTTGCGATACATTTTTTATGAAAATAATCATGACAAATGAAAGAGGTATTTTTAAGTTTTATATGTATTATTTATGTTATATGTAATATATAAAACTTAAAAATAAATAAAATAGATATAAAAATAAATAAGTATATATATTTTTAATAACTAGATTTATCACCTGATTCTGATGACTGCTGGTCTGTCTCATCTTCATTTTCCAACTGCTGTGTTAATGCCTCCTTATAATTTTCTACTATTCCGAACCCATTGTTTTTTTGGTTACTGTCACTGATCTGGCTCTGTGTCTCTATTTGCTCATGCTCCATTTTATGTTTCAGGGGACAGCCATCACTGTCTTCCTCCACATTTTGCCTCTTTTTCTCTCTTTCAAGTTTTTTTTCATTCTGACAAAAATGAAATATATCATTTTTAATATAATAGTCATATCTAAGATAGTATTAAGGGAGAAATCAAATAATCCAAGAGCATTCTGTAACTTCCAGGCAATGTGATATTTCTATTAAAAAATTATTTGTTGAGTCTATCATTAAAGCATGTTAATTGTCAAACATTCAGAAAACAGAGATAGTATAAAGAAAGAAAATAAATATTACCAGTAATTTCACAATCTAGAGATGACCACTGTTTGACGTATAGTCACAAAGACGTGCTTTTCTTTGCCTACCCCACACATGTACAGACATACACCATCCACAAACATACATAAATGTGACTGATTGTCTATATATACATATTTATGTATATTTTTAAACAAAAAAGAATTGAAATTTTAATTTAAGAATATACATTTCTTTCTTTGTCAATGAACCTATAAAGTGCTTAGAATATTGCATAACACATACATAATAAAGTGTTAGCTATGAAAATATTATATAATGCTATATGTGTAAGCCATTACTACTTTCATCAATTATACAATCGTTTTGAATGGTTCTATCATCTTATTTTACCAATACCCAATCAATGGACAAAGAAGTGATTTTCAACCTTTCACTATTATAAGAAATATAATCATTGAATTACTTCTTTAGAATAAATTCCTAACAGTCAAGATGTTGGATCAATGAGTAAGCACATTTTAAAATGTGCCATATTACAAACTTTCCTTCAGAAAAACTAAAGTAAAATTACACCACAGGCAAAGGGTTGAGAGAGTGTATCGTTTTTTTTTTTTTTGTCCTCGCCACTCGGCACATGGGATTTTAATTCCCCAACCAGGGGTCGAACCCACACCCCCTACAGTGGAACCACAGAGTTTTAATCACTGGACTGCCAGGGAAGTCCTCCCCGTGACATCTTTTTTAATGCTTTTTTAATCATTACCAATCTTTTACATCTCTGCCAAACTAATAAATATTTTTTACCTCAGTGTTGATTTATCATTGAATATTTTTATTATCAATACAACTGAAGATAAGTTATTAAATATGCTTATTGCCATTTTAATTTTTTCTTTAAGGAACTACCCATGATAACCCAATGCTCGTTTTTCTACTAGAGTCTCATTATTTACACAGTAATTTTTAAGGGTTCTTTTTTTGTTGTTTCCTGGGTCTCAAATATTTTTCATTAGGATTAGCTTGGGTTTTTTTTTCTGTCTTTAACTCTGTAGAACATCTCTTTAAATATTGAATATAATACTATCTACCTATTTTTCACTTTATGATTTGTGGCCTCATTGTCCTGCTTTGAAAGTTTCAACCTCCTCCAAGTATATACCAATGTCTAACTGTATTATGTGAGTATTTTTAAGTCTTCTTTTTTTATACATTTAAGTCTTTTGAAATTTAATTTGGTACACAGTGTTCAATAATTCTACTTTTTTCCAAATGACTGTTCAGTTGTCCCAATATCCTTTTCTCCCAGATTTGAAATGCCACATTTATCTTACACTAAATGCTTATATATAATTTGGTTTGTTACTATTGTTTCATTGATCTGTTTGTCTATTCTGGAACCAATATCTCACCATTTTTATTGTCTGTGATAAAATCAAAGGAATGAATGTAAGGTAATATTTTAAAGGAGAAGTTTTACGGGGAAGAAAAGAAAATTTGCCTGGTGAAAAAGAGAGACTATGGATAATTTATTTTCATTTATTTCATTCCTTTACTGATGATCTTCTTAAAATTACTGTATTTTAAAAGCATAATAACTGTACTTTCCCCATGCCACTAATTAATTCAGGGACCTCAATATAAGATGTTCTGTGCTGTATACCAGTATTGTTCATATCTTTATATCGTGAAAAATACAATGTTGGTAGAAGTGCTAAGGCCTTCTAAGTAATTTACAACCATGGTACTATAAAATAATTGGTCATTATTTATAAGGTGAGCTTTATTACAAATATAGAGTAAATCAATGTTTCAAAGTAAAAAACCAAACTTGATTTTCTTTTCTTCTACCAATATTTTTAAAAGAATATAAAACTTGACAAACACCATATTTAATAGTATGGACACAAAACAATAGCTCAAGTTATTAAGACTGCTTTACTATACTTAGAAAAGCACACGCTTAAGGTAAATGCAATGGGGTTAATAAAAAGATTAAATACAGCTAACCTTCTAGTATCTAACTAACTTCAGACCAAATATCTCATATTACCAACTATTTGGCAAACACAAAGCAACACCAAAAACTCTACACTCATCTTCTTACCTGTGGAGCTGCCTCCCTCCTCAGCAGCAGCCCCAAGGAAGAAATAATCATCCACCTTTCCGGATGAGTACCTGTGTGGAAGGAGGCAGTGACAGGGAAGAGGAATAGAGAACATACAGGCGGGTCCAGCAAGCCACCTGCCACATTAAGCTCTGAGGGAACGGAGAGGAGATTTAGGAAGCTCTGCCACTGAGGAGGCATAGCTGCTGAAGGTGATTAAAGCAGGGCCAATGCAAACTCCAAACACCAGTAGCAAATGAAAACAAAGACACAGAGAGACAGACACGGACACACATACACACACACACACACACGCACACATAAAACCCCATAACTTCTTCATGATTAAAATCTACACATTAATTTTGGTAAAACTTCTGACATTTAAAATTAAAATAAATAACATTCAGATATAAGAGAATTTATTATAGTCTCAAACATTAAGTATCCTAGGAAAATAACTAGAAAATCATTTATGTACTATAATGCACCATAAGCATCTAAATATTACTGTAAAGGGATAGTAATAGCAATACAGGGATAAAGATAATGTAAATATGAGTAAACATACTATTATCATATGAAATAAGTGACAAAAAAAATTTATCAGAACAGTAACTGTGATAGTTGCTACATTCAATCTTTATTTTCATTCTCAGTTAATTCTGAAGTCATCTTCCCTTTTTATACTAGATCAGAAGGTAAATCTGAAGAGGAAGAAAAAGCAGCAAACCTTTAACCCATCTCCCCCATTTAATTTCTTTTACAAATAATCAACCTCTGGTGAAATACTTCTATCTCCCTGCCTCCTTTCTGAACTTCCAACTTTATAACTTAAGACATAAAAATTACATTTGCCACCATCCATACCTCAATGATTACAGATGCTATCGGCTGGAAAGGATTAACAATAATTGGTTCTGGGTCCAACTCAGCCAGACCACTGGTTCCATCGAGTTCAGCCTGCTCTCGCTCTCTTTGTTCTCTATTGTTTGAGGGAAAAAAATCGGAATTCCTTATGAGAAAATGCTGAACCATGTTTAAGAACATTTCCAATAGGTTTAAGGCTATTGAGTTCAGTAATTTAAACATCTGGACATGGTTTTGAATTACTGAGAGATTTTCAGATATCTTTATGCAGGTAACAGGCCACTATCCCCATGTAAAGATTAATTATTTGAATTTTAAAAGAAAGAAATGCTGACAGGACTTCCCTGGTGGTGCAATGGTTAATAATCTGCCTGCCAAGGCTGGGGACATGGGTTCGATCCCTGGTCCGGGTAGATACCACATGACGCAGAGCAACTATGCCCGTGCGCCATGACTGAGCCTGCGCTCTAGAGCCCACGAGCCACAACTACTGAGCCCGGGTGCCACAACTACTGAAGCCCGCGTGCCTAGAGCCTGTGCTCCACAACAAAGAGAAGCCATCGTAATGAGAAGCCTGTGCACCACAACGAAGAGTAGACCCCGCTGGCTGCAACTAGAGAAAGGCTGCACGCAGCAATGAAGACCCAACGCAGCCAGAAGGAAAGAGAGAGAGAGAGAGAGAGAGAGAGAGAGAGAAAGAAATTTAAAAAAAAAAATGCTGACAAAATGACATTCCCTATGACTGAGTTCTTAACATCAGTGATGCATATTAATTATTTTTCTATGTAACAAAGGTTTATATTTATCAATTTATTAATTACCCTCCCAAACAAATGCTATCCTCTTCACTGATGTTAACCAGATAAATAAGTCCTGTTGTTAACCTTCATCTTAAGAGCTGTGTCTAGTTATATATCATAAATGAACTAGATAACAACTGTTGCTTTGCATAAGTAGAAGAGGCTATAGAAATAAGCTGCCCTATATCACTTAGATTAAATAAGTATTTCTATATTAGTTACTACTGAGAATTTTATTACTCTGTGATTTAAAGCTAATGTTGCCCCATAGATGAAGGTAATAAGTTACTAAAAGAAGCAGCTGAAGATAGAAACATAAGTATTGTAGATCTGCAACTAGACTGTATAACAATAGTATAACAATGTCAATGTTCATTACTATGGCACTTATTAATTAAGTTCTATGATGGAAAGATATATACTTTCATTCTGAACCTAGGAAGCCAAAATTTAGAGATCTGCAATTTGCTACTTCTGTGACCTTGGATATCTATCTGGATACCTGAGCCTCTGCCTTCCCATAAATGTGGATAAAATACATAGTTCATAGGGTTATTTCAGGTAAAGTAATATATGTGAAAGCACTCTGTATATAAACATACTTACAGGACAGTCATTATTTTTTAATTTTTTTTTAAAATTTATTTTTATTTTTGGCTGCGTTGGGCCTTTGTTGCTGTGCGCAGGCTTTCTCTGGTTGCGGTGAGCACGGGCCGCTCTTCATTGCAGTGTGTGGGCTTCTCATTGCAGTGGCCCCTCTTTTTGCTAAGCATGTGCTCTAGGCGTGCGGGCTTCAGTAGTTGTGGCACACAGGCTCAGCAGTTGTGGTGCATGGGCTTAGTTGCTCTGTGGCATGTGGGATCTTCCCGGGCCGGGGCTAGAACCCGTGTCCCCTGCATTGGCAGGCGGACTCTCAACCACTGCGCCACCAGGGAAGTCCCAACAGTCATTAATGTTACTCATTTATTAGTAAGCAATTTCAGGTATCTGGTATTAATATACTATTTTCAGATACCAATAATAGCTTGTTTTACTGTTTTTTCAAAAATATCCAAACCAACAAAAAATCCAAACCTATTAGATTGTATTTAACAATAAAAAGTTTTTTTTTTAATTACTCCTGTCTAAATTTAATTATGCAGTCTCTGTTCAACAGAAGAGGACTCAGACCACAAGTGGCATGGCTAGGAGAAAGGAGGAAAGGGGAATGGGGTACCAGAAAAGCCTGCCATAACATGACCTGGAATATCTTTATGGAAAAAGTAAAAACTTGAAAAAAAATACTAATTAGATTTCTTTTACCCAACTCAATTTTTTTGTTCTTTTTGTTTTTTCTAAGTAGAGAAAAAGCAAAGAAGCCTTTAGAAAAGTATGGCCATATATTTTATTTTTATAAACACACGGAAGGCATATTTGTATGAATGACTGGTTGTACTGAGCTTTATATCATGAAAATATACACTAGAATAGAAAATAAAGATTCTCATAGGAACTAAAACCTCATATTGTTATCAAGAGAGACTGAGATGACTGACCTGCTCATGTTATTGAGCCCTTGAGGACAGAAGAGTTATCTCTCCAAATATTTTCCTTTAAGTCCTATCTCTGAATTAAATGAAAGATACCAGTAATCAGAGGATTTCCTTGACAACATAAAGGAGCACCTCACCAAGGGCAGTTAGTGGGTTCTTGCCTACCAGGCTGCAACTGTTAAAGCAAATGGAAGGCCAATATTACTTAGGTAGATGGAAGACCACTTTGGATCTCACAGGAGCTCACTTAGAAATCTTTTTGTTTCTTCCCTCCCCTGCCATGTCAGTGGCGAAAGAAAGAGAAATCTTGGGATTAAGAACTAAATTCAACTTCTAATCAAATCTGAGTACTTTCTTCTAGCATTAACATTATTATAACTGATTCTGTGGTAGAATTTACATAAACATTTTTTTTTAATTTAGAGTTTGCTAAACTTATTTTTTAAATTTCCCTTTAGGCAACATATTTTTAAAATAATTTTAAAAGCATGTTTTAAAACCTGAGATAGTGCAATTTAGTCCACTTTCAGACAAAACAAGTGTTGAAGATCAGATTTTGCTTCAGCTGGCTGATCCACTAACTGCTTACCTTCTATCTTTGCTGAGACTAATGAAGGATTTCTCAGTCTACTGACATATTCTTTGCTATGGGAAACTGTCCTGTGCATCACAGAATGTTTAGCAGCATCCCTGGCCTCTTCCCACAAATAGATGCCAATTGTGCTATCAACCAAACTTAGAACCCTATCAACCAAACTTGTGCAGGTCTACAGAAATAAAAAATTTACCTAGTATCTTCCTTCATACAAAAAGAGGAACCTAAATAGACAAAACTAAAAAAATTATTAATAAAAGTGTGGTGTTTTTGATTTTTCATATGCACTGTGCTACAAAATTAATCTACTTACCTTTCTTCTCGTAATTTTCGTACTCTCTCAGCCCGCTCTCGGTTCTCTTGTTCCTCAAGAGCACGTTGTTCTGCTGTGTCTTTTTGGATGCGCTCATTTAAGGCATCAAAGTCTCTTGCAATGATATGTAGCAGCCAATAAAGGCCTTTTTTAATGGACTTGTCAATTTTCTTTCCATATCCCAAGACTGCTGAACAAGGTTCCTTAAAAACAGCAATTTATTTGACTTAAAGATTAAAACTAAAAGATCTCTACAAAAATTTATTGATAAACCATTAAGATATAATTACTGGCGAATCAAAATTAATTAACCCATTAAATTAATGATATGAAGCACCTGCTTCAACTTACAAAACACACCCTTGAAATGATCACTACATTAGTATGTACGTAGGAGTGGAAATATTTTATGGATCATATCTGTAAGTTTTGAGAGCGATTATGACACAAAAAGTTGACAGTTAAATTTTAAACAAACTCACTGACAAAACTGAACTTACAGAAGAAAAACACCCTTACTTATTAAAAATCGCAGAAAGTTTTAATTTGTTATACCAGGGAATTTATGGCAGTACGCATCTTTTTTTTTTAACATATATTTATTTATTTTTTGCGGTACGCGGGCCTCTCACTGTTGTGGTCTCTCCCGTTGCGGAGCGCAGGCTCTGGACGCACAGGCTCAACGGCCATGGCTTACGGGCCCAGCCGCTCCGCGGCATGTGGGATCTTCCCGGACCGGGGCACGACCCCGTGTCCCCTGCATCGGCAGGCTGACTCTCAACCACTGCGCCACCGGGGAAGCCCTTTTTTTTTTTTTGCTGCACCGCACAGCTTGTGGAATCATAGTTCCCCAACCAGAGATCGAACCTGCACCCTTGGCAATGAAAGTGCGGAATCTTAACCACTGGACCGCCGGGGAGTTCCCAGTAACCATCTTTTACGATTGACAGCCTAACAATCATTTTCTGAAACCAGAATAAATGATTAAATCCTCAGTCCATCTTCTCAAGACTGTATGATAACTCTCCTGATATAATTTTTTAAAATTCATTATAAACTTCCCCTAAGTATAAATTTTGTATTTATACTTTTACCATTTTATAAAATTTATAGCATGACATGTTTGTATAGCTTACAGGTCCTGTCAGCAATGTCTTAAACAAAGAGCAAACCTAAAGTCTTTGAAATCATGAAAGATAGCTTATAGAAGTCAGTAACAACTAAATAGAAAACAAATATCACTGTAATAAATAATATCAAATGAACAGTGAGAACTGTTAAAACACAGTGAGAACAGGTTAAAAATTTTTTTTAAAAACACTAATAAATTATTTTGTTAGCTACCTACCCCCTAATTGCTTATCACCTTTACAAAAACTAAGTTATACCGAACATAATTCATAGGGCAGAAGAACCCCCAAAACTTACTATTTGACATAAGCACTTGTGCTCATTGACCAGTTTTTCCAGAGACAGGCATTCAATCACATCAGCTTCTCCTAAAGCCCCTTCCTTATCTTGTTTATTTGCCAACCTAGAGAGACATAAGTAGTTTTATAGCAAATATATAATCAGACAGCCACTTAAAAGACGTTTTGACCATGTTCTTATTCCAAAGTTTTAACCCTACTCATTACAGAACATACTGGTTTTAGAGAGTAGTGTACAATTTATTTCTTCATTTTTCCTTTTTATTGCCGCTAAAGTAAGTCTGTAAGAATTGGCCTATAAAAGGGAAATCAGGTAAAGAGAACTGTCAAGAAAACAAGCAATAGGTCAACAGGCCAACAAAAAAAGTACAAATAGAAAAAGAAGTGGACTAGTTTCCACAGCACTCAGCCATCAATTCCAACTTTCACATTAATTATATCCTTCTCTTAAAATACACTGCATCATGATATAAAGGCTCTTATCCCATGTCCTTTTCTTCTTAAATACAATCTGTATCATGTTTAAAATACCCAAATATTCATTCGGAGCTTGTATTATTTGAGCTCACCTGTATTTCCACCGTGTGAGTGTGTCCACATAAATGTGCAATTTACTGGAGAAGTGAGGCCACTTTTATCTAATTTACTTAGCATAGCACTGTGCATAGAAAACCTTACACTCAATTAGGAACAAATTGAGGAACAACAAATGAAAAAAACAAAATAAGTTTAAAAAAATAGGGGGCTTCCCTGGTGGCGCAGTGGTTGAGAGTCCGCCTGCCTATGCAGGGGACGCGGGTTCGTGCCCCGGTCCGGGAGGACCCCACATGCTGCGGAGCGGCAGGGCCCGTGAGCCATGGCCGCTGGGCCTGCGCGTCCGGAGCCTGTGCTCCGCAACGGGAGAGGCCACAACAGTGAGAGGCCCACGTACCGTAAAAAAAAAAAAAAAAAAGGAATTACCACAAAATACCACTATTTGCCTATCAGATGGCAGAGGTCAAAAAGTTGAATAAAACACTGTCTTGGTCAGGGTTTGATATATGTTTCAGGCAAATATATATTATTTAATAAGTACATAGTAAAATAAATCTAATGAACCCTATCACCTATCTTTAAAAATTATCAGTTTTGTACCATTCTTGCTCATCTACGTATCTTCCACTTCCCCCCATCAGTCATATCACGTCACCCCATAATTTAAAAATTAAAAAATATTACAATATCACTATCACACCTAAGTTCTTAAAAAAATTAATATTCCTCAATATCTTTTTACAAGTGCTATGTCCAAATCCAGATCCAAACCAGATACATATTACAATTTATTCTTTTAATTGTTTTTGAATCGGTATCACTCCCGACGCCAACACCTCCCATTCCTGCAACACTATGACCACTTCTTTTCCTCCCATGACATCTATCTGTAAAACAAAACAAGTCATTGTTCTATAGAATCTCCCATGTTTAGGATTTGGCTGATATCTTCCTTATGAAGTCATTTAACATACACACCCTGTATTTCCTGTATCTAGTAGTTAAATATACAGGCTGGATGGCTTTCAAGTTGAAATATTTTGGCAAGCATATTTCATAGATGCTGCTAGTACTTAGGAGGCATTTAATATCTGAGTGCACCACTTTCAGTGATGGTTAAATGGATCCATGGATTCAGGCTGCAGTCAGCCTGATTTGTCCAAAATAAAGTTTTCCATTAAACTTTCATCTAATGGTTTTTGCAACCATTAATGACCTGTGTTTAATACCATTATCATATAAGTGGCTATAAAATCATGACTTTTTTAGTTCTGTATTCCATTTGCACTAACTAGCTGGATTTTTGCTAAAAAGTAAGTTTTCATTAACTACTTGGTGACTCAAGTACAATTCAGAGAAAAGTCAAGATAAATATTTGATCCTTTGCCTTCATTTCCTAATTTTCATAATAATGAACTGATGTCCTATTAACCTCCAAAGGTGATCAAGTTGCTTTCTTTGGTTTGTGGGAGATATCATTATGGACTCATGGATTTTTAAAATATATTAGATGTTTCAACTTATTATAGTTACTGTTCTTTTTGAGGCTCAAAGTTACCCATTTTTGGTCAGTGGGAGTCCCTTTTGTGTTGGCTCCTGTTTTCTTTTGGTACAACTCCAAGAGTCTTTGATAGCTTCTTTGCTTTTTTGTAAGAAACAATGGTCCGGACCTGAACTCATCCAATTCCCTAAAGAGCCCTGGTTCCTTTTAGTATGAACTGGTATTTTAAAGACCACAATCTGGGCACTTCTGGACATTTATCGTTATTGACTTGCCATTGCTCCTAGACCATTTCAGTGGACAAAGTTAGGAAAAATATAGATTTTAAGAAAGAAAAAATTAAGTCATGAGGTCATACTGATTTTTCCATTTTAAATCAAATATTACCAAGTTTTTACTTAGCTTCTTAATTTGTATCTCTTTTTCCTTATGCTGAAAACTACAGTTCCTAATAACGCCATCATTAACTATTTGCTCTCTCCTATGAGTTTCAACATAATACCAACATTATTACTAAAAATAACACTACTTAATGCACATTAAGATCCCTTTGTGGTTATTCTTGTCTATAAGATATATCCCACAAGAGATGCAGTCAAAATACTGATTCTAAAATTATTTGAAGTAATCCTTCTCTGTGCCGTTATGCCACCATCTAGATACAAAACTAGGTTCATTTGTTTCAGGCTGCTCTTGTTTTTTAAAAATAGTTTTATTCTTTACGTTAAGATTTAATTTTTAAAACACTTATATCGTTCCAAATTCAAACTATAAAAACAAAATGAAATCAGAAAAAAATATTTTCCCTCTCTATCTCTTTTCCACTATTCTTCCTAGTCTCCTATAGGTAACCATTTTCATTAGTTTTTTTTTCTTTATTGATTATTATACTATTTTTAATTGTGATTTACAATGTTTCAGGTGTACAGCAGTGATTCAGTTATACATATATATGTGTACATATAAATACTTTTTCAGATTCTTTTCCATTATAGTTTATTACAAGATATTGAATATACTCCCCTGTGCTATACAGTAGGTCCTTGTTTTTTTTATCTATTTTATATATAGTAGTATGTATCTATTAATCCCAAATTCCCAATTTATCCCTCCCCTCCTTCCCCTTGGCAACCATAAGTTTGTTTTCTATGTCTGTGAGTCTATTTCTGCTTTGTAAATAAGTTCATTTGTATTTTTTTTTAGATTCCACATATAAGTGATATCATATATTTGTCTTTCTCTGACTTACTTCACTTAGTATGATGATCTGTAGGTCCATGGTCCATCCATGTTACTGCAGATGGCATTATTTCATTTTTTTATGGCCTAATAACATTCCATTATTTATTTTTATATATACATATACATATATATATATATATATATATATATATATATATATATACATACCACATCTTTTTATCCATTTATCTGTCGATGGACATTTAGGTTGCTTCCATGTCATGGCTATTGTAAATAGTACTGCTATGAACATTGGGGGTGCATATATCTTTTTGAATTAGAGTTTTTGGTCTTTTCTGGATATACGCCCAGAAGTGGAATTGCTGGACCATATGGTAACTCTATTTTTAGTTTTTTGAGGAACCTCCATACTGTTCTCCATAGTGGCTGCACCAATTCACATCCACCAACAGTATAAGCGGTTTCATTAGTTTTTAATTCATCCTCCCACTGATTTTGTTTTTTTTAAATAATATAAACATGTACATGGGGGAAATGGTATTTTAAAGACCACAATTTGGGCACTATGGATATTCACTGCTATTGGCTGGTTACGGGGTGTTTATGTGCGTGTATCTCTACCCTCCTGTTCTTCCTCAAAAGTTAGATGCACTTTTGTGCATCACCATGCTTTTTTTAAAAACAGTAAATCCTAAAATTACTCTGAAGTAGTATAAAGAAATCTTATTTATTACTATACTCTTTATTAATGAACAAAATGTTCATTATATAGATGTTTCATCATGGGTTGTTCCCAATGTCTTGATTTTACAAAGAGGGCTGTGAGGAATAAAGTGTGTGAAGATGTTATTTCTTATTTTGGGAAAAGACTCCAGGAAGTAGGACTACTAAACCAAAGAATAAATACAGATGTTATTTTGATAGATATTATAGCAATGTCCCTCCTCTCACCCTCAAATCATAACAACTCAGGCAGAGAAAAAGGGAATGTAAGAAAATTTAGTTGTGTGAGAGAAATTTTATTTCTGATTTTTCCTACAAATATTTCACTCTGGTAAAAATTAATTTTGAATTGTTATATTGATATAATAAATAGCATAACATATAGTGCTGTACAATTTTAGTTTTTGATATGGAAAACTATGAAAGAAACTTAAAAATAGCAGGCATACTAAAAAGAAAGGTAAGGTGGCAGGTTTAAAGACATGAACTCTTTTCTGGCTGTTGTAGTTCTGAAATTTGGTAATTTTCTGAGTTAAGTTCTTGGAATTCCCTAAAATAAGATGGAATTAAATCATTTTAAAGTAAACTGAACAAAAAGCCTTTACCCAAGGTTCTTTCCATTCCTGTTTATTCCAAATTCCATACACTTAGCAAGTTTTCATACCTAAAGAAAACAAAGTAATCTTTGCTTAATTACGAACCCCCTCTTTTGTGAGTAATGCACTTTATATGTAATATAGGACTGGAACTACAGAGCCTGTGCCAAGTACATCTAGGCAGTTTAACAAGGACTTCCTGTTACCAACTAGCTCCACTGAAAACAATCTTACTTTAATCTAAAGAAAACGCAGCTAACAGGCAGAACTGGATTCTCCAGGGGTGAGGTAAGAAATTTGTTCTTCTCATTTGATATTAACAACAAAACGATAACTTTAACTTATTTGACTTCATTATGTGGCTTTCAATTAAGTTAACTAAATGAAAACCATACAGAAATTATCCTGTGAACTATAAGACAGAGACAAATAAAATTTGAATAAAACATTACAGATGGTACTCAGTTTTTCTCTCACAGGCAGGACTCTAACTGCGCAGGTGGAAAAGCAACAAAAGGAACAAGACAAAGGTAAACATACCACTCTTTTTTGTACTTTTTAATGTGAGACATGCAGAGACTGAAATCTGTGACATTTAAAAAGAGCCCAACAGATAATTAAAGTTACCTGTTTTGCTCAGATTTGGACCAGGCTACAGGCAGCTAATGTGCTCATATATACTACTGATATGCTGAATGAGATCTGGGTTTAGAGTTCCTAGAAATAGACCACCATAAACAAAATCAACTTTTTATTTTATGTCCTTTAAAAAAATATCTTTTCATTTTGGAAACACTAGAAAGTCAGACCCTATAAAAACAAACTTAAAATTCTTCTATAAACAGACTAAATTACTCATAAAATGCTTGCTTTAGAGGACACTTTTCCATTTAATTCTGAAAAGAAGTTAATGCCCAATATGACCATATGTATGTTTAAAAATTTAAGATAATTTTCTACAAGGCCTTAACTTCTTCATTATAGTTTCCCAGAATCTTTAAAATTAACTTGAGGAAATTAAAAAATAATCTTGCTGTAAAAGGACTACAGTAAAATATCAAAGTATTCAATTTTTTTTAAAGTACTCAATTTTGAAATGTTTCAGCTAGTGTACTGAAAGTACTTAAATTATAAAATTTAATATCAATATTACATTTGATTTGATAATTTAAAAAATTTAAGTCAACATCATTTAAATGCAACATACATAGGTAGGTCTGATACTTTCAAAATTAAACAGTGTATAGAGGCTTAACCAAAACATGTTTTATTTTTTGATATTTCTTCAAAGTTATTTTACAATTGTTATGTTAGATTTTAATATATAACCCATTTCAAATCAAAATAATAATTATTATTTATAAATGTTTTAAGGGTAAACTTGAAAGTTGGCTATGTAATACCTAGAACACATTATATTTGTGGCTATGTAGTTTTAAATTTAATATAAAAATAATTTTACATAAGTACAGCTTACTTTAATCAGATAAGTGAGAGTTCAAAATTACATGAGTCTTAGTATTTAAACAAAAATGGTCTTGTTACATTAAATGAGTTAATTTAACAATTAACTTATTTACACTAAACAAAAAATAGAATTTAAAAAGCAGTGAAAGGCTGCATTACAAAAAACTGTCTGATAATTTAAACTTAGATAGAATTTACACAATTTGTAATAATTTTTTTTTAAGTTTGTTTTCTTCATTTAAGTAGCCAAAGAGGTGAATATTCCAGTAACAGCTGCTTTCACCTTGAACGAGGGAAATGTTGCAACATGTCTTCACACACAAAAGCAAAAGAATATTCTAGTTTACGTTAAATAAAAACTGGTTACATTTCTTAAAATATTTAATCATTATAGTAACTATAAAAAGAAATGTCTTAGTTTAAAAAATCTATAAATTTATAAAGTATCTATCCCAGGGCATAGTTCTTAAAGTACTAGATAATTTTTATTCATATTTCTGTTCCTGGAAATGTTCCCTGTCTATAATAGAGTGGAGAAACTTTTATTTGAGTCATACAAGTTTACTTTCGTATTTCCAAAAACAAATTGTCAAACTTGATTACTATATTTATAAATTAGTGTTCTTTCTTTTTGCAAATATCACATTTAAGCTCAAAGATACAGTTATTAACAGTAGAATTCAAAACTGTACAGCAAAGCAGTAAGTTAAACATGCTGAAAGATGGCTCACATTTGGATAGAACTCTTCGGATATTAAGAAAATAAATTTAAGGTAGAGAAAAGATTGCATAAAATGGTAGTATCATCAATTTCACTTGCCTAAGCAATTAAATGATTTCACAACTATGCACTTAATATTTTATGCCTTCTTGAACTCTGTCTCTTCCAACTTTTAAATTTTAATATGCTTAGATATGTCACTTTGCTTATAATTTATGAAGATAAAAGATTAAACAGTTAAATGAGAAATAGTTATACATGTAGCTGTGCGTATGTAACTACTGGAAAATGCAATTTATGTATAGCATGCACCTGAATACCTACATTAGGTCAGTTTCTGCACAGATGAATATAAGGATTTAGGGAACATTCTGAATTATGTTAACTCTGTAAAGATAATCACCTATGACTTTCAGTGAAGATGCACAGATACAGAAACTCCTCCTCTTGCTAGAAACGTAGAGAAGTGTTTGATATAATCTTAAGGGGAAAAAAAGACAAATTTCTAAACTACATCATTACATGTGAAGTAAGAAAGGGAAATTTCCAGGTGCCAGAAATGAAGAGGGAACACATTCATAGCCAAGGTGGAGAGTAGGAATTAAAGCTAACTCCATGGGCTACAAGAAGAAAACACTTTTATATTAGAGGCTCGGGTTTAGAGTTTGTTCATAATAGGGAACTAAAACTGTGTTTCCTATATGAAATAGTGGACCAGAAAAAGAACAGCCTGTATACAGACACAGGAAAGTCTCTGTTGGCTTGTCCAAGGAGTACAGCAGGGAGTGAGGGATTCACTCAGGCTACAAAATCACTACAGAAAATTCAGGCCCTTATTTATACTACCTGGGCTATAGAAATCACTAGAGAAAAATCAGGCCCATACAGTCAGCCCTCTGTACCTGCAGGTTCCACATGCATTGATTCAACCAACCTCAGATGGAAAATACTCAGGAAAAAACCCAGAAAGTTCCAAAAAGCAAAACTTGAAATTTCTACGTACCAGCCACTATTTAGATAGCATTTACATTTTATTTACAACCATTTATATACCATGTACATTGTATTAGGTATTATATGTAATCTAGAGATGATTTAAAGTATGCTTTTAAAGTACGTAAAAATATACAGGAGGATGTACATAAGTTATATGCAAATACTGCACCATTTTATATGAGACCTAAGCATCCGTGGATTTTGGTCTCTGTGGGGGTCCTGGAACCAATTCCCCACAGATATAGAGGGAAACTGTATTTAACTACCTGGGCTATGATGGGCAAACTCCATGGGGCCCTAGTAGTGACAACCACAAAAACGCGGTTAAGAATGCATCCATAATGCAGGGCACTCAGGACATTCTTGTATAATATAATTCCCCACTGAAGGTAATCTGCTGACAAAGTTTACTAAATATACTTGCCCATCACCAAGAAAAACAATTGGTGGCCACAATAAACAAAAGGAATTATTTCTAAGAAACCAGAAATAACCTAATAATACAAAAGGATCTTGAACATAAATATATTTTAAATGTTCAAAAGAAATAAATGAAGACATACACCAAGATGAACACAGTATAAACTTTACAGCTGATTTTATATAAACATCATTAACTATAATATGCATGCTATGATATACAGCACTGAAAGGAAATCTGACTGTTTTTCCTTTAATATCAGTTAACATATAGAGATCTATAGAAAAAAAAGATTCAGAATATTTACTTTCTTTTTGCTACTAAATTTATTAAGATTAATGAATATAAAATACATATCAATATATTTTAAAGAGTTCTTTAAAGTATCTTTTATTCAAATATGAAAGGTGGTATTCCTTCAGGAATCTGTTATCCCAAGAACATAGAAATCCAGGATAAGACCACCTTTAGAAGGGAGAGTCAAATATCTTCATTTCCAAAATCAGTGACGGTAAAATTTACCTTCTCAAAAGCACTTTGCAAAAGTATACTGTGCTACAATATCAATTTTGAAATATTCTATTTCTTAAAAAAATGTTAAAATATGATGCTTCAGAAAAAGGCTTTTGATGACATTGTTCATTTATGTGTAATTAAAATGAAAAAAAGAAAGACCTAACTAGCCATAAGTATATTAGAGAGGGTTGTTTTGGGATTTCTTCCAAGCCATGCAACCAAAGAGAAAGTAAGAGACACTGTAGTTCTTGAGAACTGTGAAATTTAAAAATTGTCAGGCTACTTAGCATTAGATAAGACTTAAATCTCATGAGTAAAAAAATCAAAATCTGTTTGTTTTTGATACCTCCCTCATTTCTCAGCTAGGCCTCCAATACTATCACTCTTTTCTTTTCCCATATTATGAGGAACACAAGTCAATTAAAAAAAAACAGTACAACAAACATCATATCTGCTATATACATTATAGTTGTAAGAATTCATAGTAACAGGTTAGTATATGAATAGGAAACAGAAACCTGTGTACATAAATAGGAATGCAGTGTACCTCACTTCTTGTCTTATCTCTTTCTATGACTATGACATACAGCAGAAGAAAATACAAGAATCCCTATCTCTACATGGTGCCAAGGATAGGACTCAAATTTTTTTAGATTTTCCATGACACAGGTGTGTGGGATCAGAACCAATCATTTTTCTTTTTTTTTTTTTTTGGGGGGGGGGGCGCCACACGGCCAGCGGGATCTTAGTTCCCTGACCAGGGATTGAACCCATGCCTCCTGCAATGGAAGTGCCAGGGAAGTCCCTGAACTAATACTTTTTCTTTTTCTAAATTGTAACGTGCTTAATTTGGTCTGATTGTATGAAAAATCCTAATACAGCTGCTAACATAATTATTTTAGATCTAATATGCTATATTACCTACTGGAAGAACTTTTTTCTTTTAAACATAGCATTTATATTAACAACATAATACAATATTTGATACAGATCAACTTCATTTGTAGCATATTTCACTAGGATAATCTATATCTATTCACTATGAAATAAAGAAAAATAACAGATCTGCAGGCAAGTAGATGTACATCTGAATGTAGGCTCTGCTACTTTTTAGTTGTGTG
This sequence comes from Monodon monoceros, assembly GCF_005190385.1. Lineage (NCBI taxonomy): Eukaryota > Metazoa > Chordata > Mammalia > Artiodactyla > Monodontidae > Monodon > Monodon monoceros. The sequence goes on along the minus strand of NW_021703767.1, from coordinate 42,501,490 downwards.
ACCTCAGGCAAGTCACTCTACTTTTCAGATACTAAGAAAATTAGAGGAATAGTTAATAAAGTCAACATCCAAATAAGGGCAATTTCAAAGAAAACAATACAAAGAAAGTGGAGAAGATGAAGTTCTTTTAAAAGTTAGGATCCCCTCCAAAAGAAACCATAAGTACATGAATTTCCAAATTGGAAAGAGCCACTAAACATCTAGCAAATACATGCAAAAAGACGTTCCTAGGTCATGTTATTGCAAAATTTCAAAACATGAGGAATAAAGAGAAAAGGCAAAGAATTTCATGGAAGGAAATTAAAAACAAACAAACAAAAAACCCCACATCTTATACAAAATATCAGGAATCAGATGGCAGATTTCTCAAGGGTAGCAAAGAAACTTAAAAGAAAACACAGCAAAAGTTTCAAAATTCTAAGGGAACACAATTTCCAAGTAAGAATTACATCTGCAGCAAATATATCATTCAGGTGTAAGGACAGAATAAAAACATTTTCAGAAATGCAAGTTATCACCACACCTATGTATTAAAAGGAAGCTATGGTATGCCCTCAAATCAAGGGGATAAACCAAAAATAGAGATGAGGAAAGGAACGAGGAGAAAATACACAGAAGGAGAGAAAAATTCCAACACAACAGCTGTGTGGTAATCAGGTCAAGACAACAGCTGTGTGGTAATCAGGGTTCCAAGAAAGAAGCCGCAAAAGATAAAACAATAAAATGAAACAGAAAAGAATACCTGCTATATATACATTAAGAGAATATTTTCAGTTCAAATGAAGAGTTTTAGAATGAATTAGTGATGCATATGTACAAAATGAGGCAACTGAAAAACTTAGGTAATTAATAATTTCAAGAAAAATTTAAAAGTTACAAGGTTCTTGATCTGTGTAGTGGTTACATGGGTCTGTTCGCTTTGTGAAAAATCATCAAATTATACATTTATGTTTTGGGCACTTTCTGTATATGCGTAAATACTTCAGTGAAAAGCTTTCTTAAAATAAAAATATACATCTCCTAGCTCTATCCACTGAAAAAGCCTAGATACAGTGAAAAAAATTATTCTGAGAAAGGAAATATAACCCTAGTGGTGCTGGTATATATAATATGATTCTGGTGTGATTCTGGTATATATAATATGTGATTCTGGTAAATATAGTATTTGGGTAGTCCTAATAACGTAAACACATAATATTGACTATAACAAAAACTGTGATATAATTACATTGAGAGGAAAAATTTGAGGGAAGGATGGGGGTGTAAGAGAAAGTTAAATCCAAGAATTCCCTGGTGGTCCTGTGGTTAGGACTCCGCACTTTCACTGCCAAGGCGCAGGTTCAACCCCTGGTCAGGGAACTGTCCTGCAAGCTGTGTGGTGCAGCCAAAAAAAAAAAAAGTTAAATTCATATCTTTCATAGCAAAGATTATTTAAAACTGAAAAAAGTGTAAACATCTACATAAGCAAATTATCAAGAAATAGGGAGTTTAGAAGCAACATATAGCTAAGGAGTTGAAAATGACTGCATTTGGGAATGAGGAACTGGAAATAGAATGTGGTGGGGCAGGCAGGGGTCAGCTGTATATCTTCATAAGCCTTGAAGTGGTCTGACTTCTTAAACTGTGTATCTGTATTAATGATGAAAATAATCACATTAAAAACATTTTTAAAAGAAAAGGCTTTGTTCAAATCATGTAGGGGGGGAGGAGGGAAGGAGGGAAGGAAGGAAGGAAGGAAGGAAGGAAGGAAGGAAGGAAGGAAGGAAAGAAAAGAAAAAGCTTATGGCTATATCAAAAGCAACATGACATCCGTTTTAAACACTTCTGGAGGAATTTATTTTCAGCATCAATATGGTAATACCAGAGGGAACATACAGATAAGGAAGTGATAAACACTAAACCAAACAAAGAACAGTATGGAGCTATTCAAGATAAATCATTAGGCTAACTGACTTTAGTAATTACCTCCCTCTATACTAGAAAGATTAGTCTTTATCAGAGGCATATAATAAATCATGGGTGGTAATTCTGCCTTCTCAAAGTTATCACATGAAAAAAAAGTTTCTACAATCACTTCCCAATGTTTGTAGGTGTTTTTAAAAATCTGTTCTAGTATAATCATCAAATATTTATAAAATACTGAATACAAAAGAGCATATAGATGATCCCAGCTTTACATAACATATACATTCTAGGAAATTTATATTATACATCTTATAATGAAAAAAGCACTGGTCTAGCAGCCAGGAAGTTTGCATTATTATACCAGTACTACTACTAGCAAGCTCTGGGTAAAACACTTAACTTTTCTGATTTTCAATTTCCCCATAAGAAAAATGAGAAATTGATTAGTTAACCTCTAAGGATTATTTTTGGCATCAAATTATAATATTCAATAGATGCGGAAGAAACCAGGTTCACCTCTCCTTTGGAGAACAGGTGAGGACTACATATCACTACCATCCTCTTTCAGTTGGTCGAGGAGTCGCAAAGGAAAGTGACACGCATCATTTCAGGCTACAGCATTTTAATGTCTATGAGAGACTCTCCAGTACTTCCAACTGCGCTACCAGCCTACCACATTCAGAAAGGTGGAGCTTAGGTCTCTGAGAAACCAAGATGGGAACCAGTAGCCCCTGCTGACCCAACATGGACATGAAATGTGAATGAAAAATACATCTCTGTGGTTGTAATCCATCAAGATTTGGTGACTGGACATTACTGTGACATAACCAAGCATATCTTGACTGATTAAAATGGGACCAAGCGGAATTTTTCATAAACTGAATATTTAAAACTCACAAGAAATCCCAACCTAAATTAGTTTATAAAGCTAAAAATCTTTACAAGTTATCTCTTAAAATCTGAATTTTTATATTAAGGATTATATTAGGTTAATTACAATTAACTAATTAATTATAAATAACTTAATTACATGAAATTATATATACATATAAATTCATCTGTTTATTATAATTTAAAAGGTGGGAAAAATATAAAAAATGATATCAAACTTTCTGCACGTTTAATTGGTTGCTCTAGTACTGAAATCTTTCTCAATTAAAATCACTTTGTTTTCACTTTAATAAAGGACTTAAAAAAATAGTATGCTAGGACTTCCCTGGTGGCACAGTGGTTAAGAATCCGCCTGCCAATGCAGGGGACACAGGTTCGAGGCCTGGTTCAGAAAGATCCCACATGCCGCAGAGCAACTAAGCCCGCGTGCCACAACTACTGAGCCTGCGCCCTAGAGCCTGCGCTCCGCAACAAAAGAAGCCACCGCAACGAGAAGCCCATGCACCGAAGCGAAGAGTAGCCCCCGCTCGCCGCCACTAGAGAAAACCCGCGTGCAGCAACGAAGACCCAACACAGCCAAAAATAAAAATAAATAAGTTTATTAAAAAAAATAGTATGCTCACATGGTATTATATTTTCTCTAGTTTGCTTATTTCCTACTTGTAAGGACAAAGGCCAGTAAATGTCAATACTTTCCTAGAAGGTATGCCCAACACATGGATCAATATATTAGTGTTTTATACTGATCTAATTTCCTAACACCCAAAGTTTGCAATCTATATTGCCACCTTCTCATAGTCCTCCTTGACTAATCTTCTTTTCACAAATTTTCCAGGTTTAATATTATAGCTTATTATGTTTTCCCACAGATCTTAGTAAACCACTGGATCTGGTTAGTTGTGTTCCTAAGGTAAAGAAATTATTCTTTGCAAGTAAGGTAGAATACAGACAATGGAAAGGTGGGGAGACAGAGGGAATGAAATCCTTTCCCTACTTAGAAGTCTCTTATTTGCATAAATTGTACAGACTGAAGCTTTTTACTTTTAATATAGCAAATTAGTGGTAAAATAAAAGACTGCAAGCTATTTGAATTACATATTTAGATAATTTAAAATAAACAGCACAAAACTGTAAGTGCATTACAGGCAACAAAAACTTGCTGTTAAATGTTTCCAACCAGTACTTAAAATGCTCAGCAATACAGGTACACAGCAAATGTCTCTGAGTAAACTGTTAATATATATAAAAGACTTTTTCCATCAAAAACAGATTTCAAGGTCTTAGTATCCCTTGTGATCTGGCTTCTTTCCCAGCCACTTCACTGCCTAATTGCCTCTTCTCAGAACTTATCTGAACTGGTCTCTATAGAGCATCTGATACCATTGAAGAAGGCTTTATAGCACAGTAAAGAGTGAGTCCTTCAAACTAGACTGCCTTAATTTGAATCCCAACTCTACCACGAGCTGATATCTTGGTAAGTTACTTAAGATCAGGTCTTAATGTCATCATCTGTAAAATGGAGACCATGGTAATACTTAATTCAGAGTTCTTAAAAGAACATACAACACACTTAGAACAGTGCCTGTCACATATTAAGAACTCAGGAAAATATGAACTATAAAGAGCTCAATATCAGAACTTGAATAAATAAGACTGGTGAAGGTGCTGGGAATACCAGAATGAATAAAGATCCTTGCCCTCATGGAGCTTGTATTTGGGGAAGAGAGCAGACAATAAAGTAAGATAAATAAGTAAAACATAGTGAAAAGTGCTAGGAAAAAAACTAAAGCTGGGAAGGGTGGTTGCAGTTCTAGATAGGGTGACCAAGGACAGCCTTACTGAGAGGGTGTCATCTCAGTAAGATTTAAAGAAGTTGGGGAAATAAGACAGCACTACATGGGGAAGAGCATTCCAAACAGAGAAGACAGCAAGTGCCAAAGCCCTAAGGCAGGATCCTGCCAGGTTTGTGTGAGGAATAACCAGGAGCACAGTGTGATTGAGGCAGAGGGTGGGGGAGTTGCAGGAGGTATGGTCAGAAGGGCAAAAGGAGAGGTGGAGAAGTCATATTGGACCTTGTAGGCTCTGGCTTTTCCTCTGAGAGATCACACTAAAGGAGGGCTTTAGGCACAGGAATGACATGATCTGACTTACATTTTAACTCTTGTTTCTGTGTTAAGAACATTTTAACTCTTGTTTCTGTGTTAAGACCAGAGGAGACGGGGATACAAAGGAAGAAACAAGGAGACCATGTAGGAGACTACTGCAATAATCCAGGTGAGAAAGGATGGTGACTTGAACCAGGGAGGTGGTTCCTGATGTACCCTGAAAAAGGGATTGACAAGATTCCCTGTTAGTTTGAATATAAGGGTGTGGGGGGGGAGGGGGGAGGGGGACACAAAACAGAGTAGTCACTTAGTCCAGAATGACTCCAAAGTTTTTGGTAGGGTGACTTGAAAGAAGACTGGAAGAAGAGACTGGAAGAGGTGCCACTTACTGAGATGGAGCAGCAGTTTGGGAGTTGGAAGATCAGGAAATTATTTTAGACACAGACATTCAAATGGAGCTGTTGAGTAGACAAGTGTTATGAGAACAGTCTAGACTTGAGATATAACTTTGAGTCATCAGCTAACGGACGGCAGTTAACACTGTGAGACTGGAAAACAACAGTGGATAAAAAGAGGACTGTGTGTGGAAGTATTCCAGTATTCAGCAGTAGGAAAGACGAGAAGAAACCAGGGAGGAGAAAATGATGAAGGAGGAGCCAAAGAGGCAAGAGGAAAGCCAGGAGAAACACTTAAAAGTGTTTCAAGAAGTAATGGTGGTTAAGTGCTACTGAAGGGTTAAAATCACCAATAAGTCCTGTTGCTTCTACCTGCAAAATATATCCCAGATGGTTCCCATTTATTCCATCTAGTTTCCATCCAGATCTCTCCTGGAGGTTATCAGGAAACTATTCTCTATACTGTGATCTTTTAAAAACATAAATCTTACATCAATACCCTATTTATCCTTTCACTGTCCGCCACTGCATCTAGAATAAAATCTAAATTCCTTACTTTGACCTACAAGGGTCTTTGTGATCTGATCCCCACCTACCGTCCTGACTTCACTCCTCCAGTGTTACTGCCCATATTAATTTCTATCTATATAAGCATTAATTTTGTTCTTAAAACATACCAGTCCTATTCACTGCCCTGGCACCCCATCTCCAATACTCAGGATGCACTTTCTTGGCTCTTCATCTTCTCAACATTTAGGTCTACACTCAAATAGCTCCTTAGAGAGGCCTTGCCTAACTGATCTATCAAGATCTAAAATTATCTCATTTATCTTTTTAATTGTGTATTGTCCATCTCCCCTCAGATATTAATTACTCAAGGACAGGTATTACTGAATACACACTATAGCATTTAAAACTTTGCATACAGTAAGCTTCAAAAATTATTTGACAGAATGTCAGTTCTTTAAAACCAAAGGAATATTATCAGGATATTTGTTTAACTTTTTATGTAATACAGGTATCATTTCTACAGTATCCTCGACTGGGTCATCATTCAAGAACATCTTGAACATCTCTAGTGATGGCAAGGTTTTTATCTCATGAAACAGTTCATTCCATCTTCAGACAGCTCTACTTGTGTGAAAAGTCTTCTTTATGCTAAACCGAACCTCACTCCATGTAATTTCCACCCACTGCCCTTTGGAGTTACGCCAGGTAAGTCTAATCCCTCATATATACAGATCTACACATTTTAGAAAACAGTTGTAGATATTCCCTCGACCTTCTCTTTTTCAGAACAAATATTTCCATTTCTTTCAACAACTCTCCATATACTATGGTCTTCCAATCTCATCCTTTCCTTGACAGCTTGGAAATTCCCAATTTGTGGATTTTCATCTCATACTTAACACAGTCCCTCTCCCATTTGCTTTCACTAGCATAGAGTCAGTGGAACAAATATCTTTCTTAGTCAATCTAGACATCACATTATTATTCATGAAAGCATAATAACTATTCTGAGAGTTCTGATTAAAAGCTCAAAATTAACTAAAATCTCCAGTGATTTTTATAAGACTGCTATGAACTCAAGGGTCTTCCAGTTTATAGATGTAAAGGTGTTTTCTAAACAACTAGGTGCAATACTTTACATCTATCCAGTTAAACATGTTTTTGTTATTTTAGTATAGTGTTCTGTTCTATTTTAATTTTCAAATCCCAATTCTGTATTTCAACATACTAATGAACTCTCCAAATGTTGTGCCATCAACATGTTTGATAAGTATGCCTTCTACGACACCCAAATAACTGATAAAAATATTTGCATAAACATATCAAGAACTGAATCCCATAGCATAACAGCGTCACATTAGAGACCTTTTTCTCTAGTTGATACTATGTGTGGTTCAATGAGCTACTTGTAATTCCCTAACAGCTTCCTCTTATCCACAAAAATATCATGAAAGGCATTTTAAATGCCTTTCTAAAGTCAAGATGTGCTGTGAAAAGAAAGTATTTTATTAACAAGGATTTCTTTTTATTCACTTCATGTATATCACTATATAATTATGTACATCAAATTGATTCCATGAATAACTACCAACACAGCATACAATAAGTGTCAATATTATCAGTGTCCCCCAAATAAGATTTTATATATTCTCATGTTTGTAAAAACATCACTTATTATGAATTGACAAAAATTTTCTTCTAACACAGTCTGGATATCTTTGCAAAGGAATGCTAATAATGAGAAATCAGCATGATCAAACCAAGTATATGATTCTACATATATGCAATGGATAAGAAAATAAAGCTATGTCAAATAATGTGTTAGTCAATCCAGAAGCCTGAGAAATTCTGAGATAAATTCAACATTACCTATATTGCTTAAAGCTCTCATATGGAATCTGCCCTGTCACTATACTGGTTTTAGCTGAACTACACACATATAGCAAAATGAGTATGTTTTTTTTGACATTACATAGACCAAATTAACTGGGAACCGTATATTCAGTAATAAGGACACATTCAGAGTGACCTTTTAATCCTAAAAAGATATGGTCAAATCTTCCATTCTAAGATATAGCTTCCTAAATCAAGAAAAATCTATTCTGTGGCAGTATCGTGACACTGAGAACTTATTTGGGGGCAATTATTTCTCTAACACTGCTTACTCAGCTACTTTACTCAACTGTATGGGACTCATAGAAGCACTGCATTATGCAAAGTGATTTACAAAATATTTTACATTACTTTTGCTATTTCAGTGATCTTTATGAGGAAATTCTTATTGATTTTTCTAATTTTTAGTCATCTTTTCAGAAAACTAGGAGGATTTTTCCTGAGAGATAGACATAGCTATGTAAAGCCAACTGCTACTGGGAGGAAATACCAAATTTTTCTTTGTTCAACACAATCATTTTTGCTTTTAGGAGGACAGGGAAGATGAAAGACCGACTTCAAGAACTAAAGCAAAGAACAAAGGAAATTGAGCTCTCTAGAGACAAGGATGTGTCGACTACAGAAAAAGAGGAACAAGCGGTGTTTCTGCAGCAAGCTGTTATTTATGAAAGAGAGCCTGTAGCTGAGAGACACCTACATGAGATACAAAAACTACAGGAGAGTATTAACAACTTGACAGATGATGTTCAAAAATTTGGGCAGCAACAGAAAAGTCTGGTGGCTTCTATGAGAAGGTTTAGTCTACTTAAGAGAGAGTCTAGCATTACAAAAGAGATAAAAGTCCAAGCAGAACACATTAATAGACGTTTGGATGATTTAGTAAAAGAAGTTAAGAAGTCAGAGGATGAAAACGGTCCATCATCAGTGGTCACAAGGATACTTAAATCTCAGCATGCTGCGATGTTCCGCCATTTTCAGCAAACTATGTTTCTATACAATGACACAATAGCAGCAAAGCAAGAGAAGTGCAGGACATTTATTTTCCGTCAGCTTGAAGTTGCTGGGAAAGAAGTGCTGGAAGAAGAGGTAAATGATATGCTTCATCAAGGAAAATGGGAAGTTTTTAATGAAAGCTTACTTCGAGAAATCAGTATCACTAAAGCACAACTCTCAGAGATGGAACAGAGACACAAAGAATTTGTTAATTTGGAGAGCCAAATAAAGGATTTAAGGGACCTTTTCATTCAGATATCTCTTTTAGTAGAGGAACAGGGAGAAAGCATCAACAATATTGAAATGATAGTGAATGGCATAAAAGAGTATGTTAACACTACTAAAGAAAAATTTGGACTAGCTATAAAATACAAAAAAAGAAATCCTTGCAAGGTAGTGTGTTGCTGGTGTTGTCCATGTTGTGGCTCAAAATAAAGAAGCTATTTTAGAAATTTCTCCAGCTTTAGAATGAAGGATGTCCCATAATTTAGTGTCTTGTGTCATTTTTCTTCATTTCATAGAGCCATTCACATACTTTCATCACTATTAAGTTATAATTTTCCCCTTTCGCCCTTACCCACTAGAGTTACAGAAATTTCTAAAGCAAGTGACATAAAACAAGTCTTCATTTATTAAACTAAAAATAGCATATTAGCTTTAAACTCATGGGTTAACAATTGAAAATGAGGTAAATGATCTTAAGTTTCTAGACAGGTATCAAGCTCTATTACATATTTTTGTAACTTCCAATGCCTTAACAAGATGAATGTCAGTAAGTGACAACTACTTAAACAATGCTTTAGGTTCATTTAAGAAAATTTTGGTAGTTAAGAATTGTATAAAACAAGAATTCAAGTGGTGCTCTATTAAAGCCAAATCAAACTAGAAGCTGCATCAAATCTTTTTTTTGCGGTACGCGGGCCTCTCACTGTTGTGGCCTCTCCCATTGCGGAGCACAGGCTCCGGACACACAGGCTCAGCGGCCATGGCTCACAGGCCTAGCCGCTCCGCAGCCATGTGGGATATTCCCGGACCGGGGCACGAACCCGTGTCCCCTGCATCGGCAAGTGGACTCTCAACCACTGCGCCACCAGGGAAGCCCTGCATCAAATCTTTTATGTTCAGATAGGTCAGTTAACTCAGTGGTCAACAAATCCTAAGAAAACCCAACTATGTATTTAATGAAGAGTCTAGTTGGTAACTAGGAGCTGCTTTTAGCTTAAGGCCTAAAAAGCTAAGTTAAGGCACTGTTTTCCCGAACTTGGGTCCATTCGGGACGCTGTATTACAGATTAAGAGGGTTGGCAAATAAAGTAAAAAATAAAAGGCAATGGTATGCTTGGAATTTTCTCCATCACTTTATTGTGAAGCCAGGCACTAGACCATGGGCTAGGGACACAGTCTGAACTCACATGGGGATAGAGTTTGGGAACTAACATTCTAGTGGAGAAAGCATATAACAAATACAAATATTAGACAATGTTAAGTTCTTGGCAGAGGTTTAAAATAAGGATGATAAGATATTGTCAGAGTGGCTTCTTTCGGCTGGGTGGAAAATATAGGTCTCTCTAAAAGGTAATGTAAGTGAAGATCTGAGTGATGAGGACAAGGGAAGCACATATTCCAGGCATATGAAACAAATAGTACAAAGACCCTGAGGAGGGTATAACTTACTCCATTCAAAGAAGAATGAGCAGTACAGTTGTATCATAGTGGGAAAAGAGCAGTGAGGTAAGAGATGAGGTTAAGAAAGGTCAGCAGGGGCTAGATGTAAAGCCCTGTAAGTCTGAAGTTTACAGCAAGTGTAATAAAGGCAAAGCTGTTTTTGGGCCTGGGAGTAATGTTATGTAATTTATATTTGGGAAAAAATCATCCTGTCTACTGTACGGAGAACGGGTCAGAATGGATTTGGGGCAGGTGAGTAGAGGACAAGCATATAAGTATAGAAAACAATTAGGCTAATGCAATAGTCCCAGTTAAGAGATGATGGAGGCTTGAGCTAGGATGGGAGTGGAGGTGGTGATGGTGGTAGCAGCAGTACTAACACTCAAGACTAAAAAAAAAAAAAAAAATCCTTGCTATGTCCCAGCATTGTTCTAATAATTTTACAATTTTACCAACAAGAACACTGAAGTACAGCTAGGTTAAGTAACCTGACTCAGGTCACAGAAACTGTACACAGAGAACTGGGATTTGAACCTAGGCAATCTGATTGCAGAACCAGTTCTTAACTACTGTATACCAAGTTGTAGTGATGGAAAAAAAAAATTAGACTAAAATGTGATAGATTTAAGATGTAGAATCTACAGGATACTGATTAGATTATGATAGCTTTTACTGAGATGGGAAAAGATAGGAGATGAATGTTTCAACACTAAGGGTGAGAAGGAAATCAAGAAATTCTGTTTTGGCCAACAGAACCTGAGATGACCATAAAATGTCAAAGTGGAGGTTTCTAAGGTATTAGCTATATCAGTAGGAACTCTTGGGAGATGTCAAAGCTACAGATTTGGGTCCTCTGAGTAAATAAACAGTATTTAAGGCCTCAAAAGTATCTAGATGCAAAAAACTGCAAGCCCAGAAAAGAGCCTGGGATATTCTAAAATTTAGACTTAAAGCAGAAGAGGAGTTAACAAAAAAGACTAAGAAGGAACCATCGATGAAGTAGGAGGAAAATCAAGAAAAGTATGCTGTAATGCAAAAGTGCTAGAAGGAAAACAAAGTTGAGGAAATACTCAATTTTAGGTAAAATAAGAACAGCAAAGTGACAATGGATTTGGCAACATGGAGGTAATTTGTTGACTCCAATAAGAGCAGTTTCAAGGAATTGTAGGAATGAAAGCACAAATGGAGCATGTTGAGGAAAGAGTGTGATATAAATAAGTACAGAATCCGCTACAGACAATTCTTTCCAGAATTTTGAATAGAATACTATAAAAAGGAGTCAACATGTGAAGAGAGATGTAGAGCCAAAGGATTCCACAATACTTAAAGAAACACAAGAGCACATTCTGCTGATGGGAATGATCCAGAGAGAGAAACTCGATATAAGAAAGGGGAGGAATAATATATTGGGTTGGCCAAAAAGTTCCTTCCATTTTAAAGTAAAAGTCAAAGACACATTTTCCATTTTTACCAAGAAATTTATTGAACAACATATTCACCATTTTGTTCCACTACCTTCTGCCATGTTTCAGGCAACTTCATAATTCCATCTTCCCAAAACTTTTTATCATTTTGGGCAAAGAATTGTTCCAGGTACCTTTTACAGTCTTCCAGGGAATTGAAATTTTTTCCATTGAAAGAATTTTGTAAAGACCTAAATAAATGGAAATCCGAAGTGCAATGTCTGGTGAATATGGCGGATGAATCAGAACTTCCCAGCCAAGCTCTAACAGTTTTTGCCTGGTCATCAAAGAAATATGTGGTCTTGCATCATCCAGATGGAAAATTATGTGTTTTCGGTTGACTAATTCTGGACATTTTTGGTCGAGTGCTGCTTTCAGTTGGTCTAATTGGGAGCAGCACTTGTTGGAATTAATCATTTGGTTTTCCAGAAGGAGCTCATAATAGAAGACTCCCTTCCAATTCCACCATATACACAACCATCACCTTCTTTGGATGAAGACCAGCCTTTGGTTTGGTTGGTCGTGGTTCATTTCGCTTGCCCCACGATCTCTTCCATTCCACATTATTGTACAGTATCCACTTTTCATCACCTGTCACAGTTTGTTTTAAAAACGGAACGTTTCTGTTACGTTTAAGTAGAGACTCACACGCGGAAATACGGTCAAGAAAGTTTTTTTCGCTTAACTTACGTGGAACCCAAACATCAAAGCGATTAACATAACCAAGCTGGTAGAAATGATTTCAACGCTTTATTTGGATATTTTGAGTATGTCGGCTGTCTCCCGAGTGGTATAATGTTGGTTGTTCTCAATTAATGTCTCGATTTGATCACTATCAGCTTCAACTGGTCTACCCAACAGCGGAGCATCCCAGCAAGAAATCTCCAGCACTAAACTTGGCAAACCACTTTTGACACATTTGATCAGTCACAGCACCTTCTCCATACACTGCACAAATCTTTTATTGCGTTTCGGTTGCATTTTTACCTTTTTTGAAATAACAAAGCATAATACGCCAAAAATATTGCTTTTTTCCTTCCGTCTTCAATATTAAAATGGCTACACAAAAATTCACCAATTTTCATAAGTTTTTTTTTAATGCACCCTGATATGACAGCTGTCACACACAATCTAACAAAATTGCTTCGAATGAAATTAAAGACAACTAATAAGCGCTACTAGAGCCATCTTACGTAAAAAACCGAAAGAACCTTTTGGCCAACCCAATACAATAGTAGAAAGGGGTGGGATCTTGGACAGGAGCAGAAACACTTCTTCCATATTACAGGAGGGAAGACAAAGGAATAAAAGCAGATAACTGAGCAAATTTGGTGATGGGAAAATGAGAGAATTCTTATGTGAACAGGAATATGACTATATATGTGTATATATATATATGTCTCCTAACACTATTAAATAATTTTTAACTTATAAAATATAAAGAAATTGAAGAGTTTTCTACTGTGTCAGTTACAAGCATTACCGGAGAAAAAGATGTGTCCCACAGGTCAGCTTCAAATGTTTAAGGAACATTATAAAAAAAGATAAATTTAAAACTAGTGATAAACTCCCCAGCTAAATCAGGTGGTTGAGAGATATTTCTTCTGTCCCTTCTAAACTTGTGCTATATCCTTTAATGTAGTGCCTTACTGATACTTGTTCATAATTGTTCCTAAATTGTTTATCATGAAAACTGAAAATATCGAGTACTATTTAATATTCATTAGCATAATTATATCCAGATGGGTTCAGAAAATAGTAATTTTCTAGTAGCAGTTATATCTAAACATACTGCTTTTAAAGCAAGACTTAATCACAGAAAGATTCATAGCAGAGCAATATATCACATACAATTTTCATTGTTATATTTCAAAAGCACCCTAACCTAACCAACATAAACATATTTAATTAGCTGCTGAACATTTTGTTTATTCACACACAATAGGCACTAAAAGTAGCCATTTTTTCCTTAAAATTACTACCTTAAAAGAAAAAATTCTTAAGCATCGGAGGCACTCTATTAGGAATCTACTGGTTCAGAAAGTATGCAATAATTATTTTGAGCACTTGGGTTCCTATTCTTACCCACTAAGCCATGTCATTTTCTGTAATTAAAAGCTTCATGTAGCTTGAATTCACATATGCCACTTTAAAACTAGCTCTCCTAATTCATCTCTACCTAGACACAGCATATCATCAATAGTAACTATTCATATCCACCATCGCATGCACAGAAAACTAGTAAAGCACTGAATGAGATGCTTTAAATACATTATTTTAGAATTCACAGGACAACAGAAGTATTAAAATCCTTATTTACAAGTGGAGACATAGAAGCTGGGGAAGATTAAGTAACCTACTCAAGGCCTGGCTGACTTCAAAGCCCATGCTTTCCCCTGCACCAGTAGATCTCAGTTTCTGCTGTGCAGCAGAGAGATCTGGAGAGCCTGTGAAAAAGCCAGAGGCATCCTTGGCCCCACCCTAAAAAATACAGCAGGTCTGGTCTGATGCTGATACAGGTGATCCCTGGATAACATCTTGCCACCTGACGACACTGTCGACAGGTTTTTCTTCGTTATTTTGTTTTACAATAGAGTGTGCTGGGACAGGGGAGGGAAAGGATGGGAACCTCTACAGGCTCTTTGTGCATAAATTACCTAGGAAGTCAACCAGCTGAGAAGCTTTACTGTAAACTACAGCTGCTGTTAGTGAAGCTGGATGCCATTACAGACAAAAGGAAGCCCTCAGTAAGGAAATGTAGAGGTGAGTCAACAGTATAACTAAATGAAGTTGATGAAGATGACAGCTTGGTAAGTTTGCGCTGAAAGAAAAGAAATCTTAAGACAATGGACCCTATAAATAAAGTGAGTAGGGGTTTCAGATGGTAAAAATAGTAAATTAAGGGACCCACCACTACAACTAAGGATCAAGTGATTAAGTGACATAGGTAGTCCATACTTTCATACTTATGGGTTTCCAGAATTCTACAAAGGACCCAGGTTCTCCTATTTCTTATTGAAAGGTCTGACTCATGAAAGTCCATTTGACTCAAGTTCTAAGAACAGTATTAGGATAACCCATAACCTAATTAACTTCTCTTGGGCACTTATAAGAAAGAATATGACTCAAAGAAACTTGCAAACTAACAGTTTCCTGTAATACTGTCTAGAAGAAAGGTGAGTCAAATAGGCATATAGAGGGTGGAGACAAAAGTCCGATATCAATAAAAAAAATTATTAATAATAAAACCCTGCTTATTATTTCTCCTAATATAAAAACTCACTGCCATGTTTTTTTTTAACCTCTTTGGCCATGAAATCCTTTAGGAATTTGATGAGAGCTAGAATCTACTCCCAAGAAAAATACACATGCACTCAGAATTGTGTATGTGATTTCAGAGGGTCTTGGGAAGCCACCCACGGTGCAAAGACCTCCAGGTCAAACTTTTTTTTACTGAAATGTTCATAACATCTAGCCAGATCATATATGAGATATTATGTTTTCTTCCCTGAGTGAAACTCCTATACATTTTTGTTGTGAAGCATCTAATTTGTGAGGTCTGACCAAAAGTTAAGTTAGGTCATATAACTCCACAGAAAAGCAGACAGTATATAATGAGAAAGTGGCATCACTCCAAGAGTTCAAGTATGCTAACACAAGTAGAATTGTTATTATCCTGGGAGGAAATTTTAGCCTATGGATCTCCAGAGTTATTTCAGTTATAAGTATTAGGAGATTCAACCACCAAAAATGAAGGGTAATTTACAATCGCTCTGAGGGCAACTTTCAAGACTGTACTAGAAAGAAGAGATGCAGAAAGAACATGTGCCTTCTTATATAACATTGGTGTAACCTTGGGCTGCTGAAAATTTCAATAGGTTAAGATGTTTAAAATACCTCCTAGCTCAGCCCTTTCCACAAGGAATCAACAAATAGTACCTTGCATTATTAATGGAAAATTTCTACGGTGGATGTTGAGCTTAAATTTTGAAATTACTACTGATTTCAGTGCTACTTATACCACTGCAAAAGTTGTTTACTTTTTCTTTTGGAAAGGTCTTCTTTATCTGTCAAGACTATCTAGTATTAGAGCTTTTAATAAATAATTAAATTATAAATGGTTAAAGCAAGAGTATGTATGTGGTGGGGGGAATGTGAGGGTAGGTAATATAATTCATACCTTAATTAATCAGAGTAGAGGTTCAAGTTAACCTATAGTAGACTTGAGAGAAAAAAGACTTTCTATTCTAGGTAAACAACTCAGCATGATAACAGAGCCAAATATTTGCATGGCATCCATTTTTACTTTCTTTAGAAGGAATACAAATCACTTTTACCTCTTTATCAAAATGGATTCTTGGCATTGACTATACTAAGGTCCACATTATAATACACAGCTGAATACAATCTCAGAATTACTATATTTTACAGTTACTTTTATTAAAGAAGAGTCATTTAACCACTGAGTCCAAAGAAGTAAAGTGACTTGTCAGGGTCATAAACAAATACACAACTTTTAGAATCCAGGTTTCAGATTCTGTCTTCTCTCTAAACCCATGTTTTTTCACCTTTTCACCATTTATTTCAGAGATTTTGACTGGAATATTATGCTGATTAAGCAGTAAATACTAGAGAACTGCCAAACAGACATTCCGAGCTAATAAAACACTGAAGCCTAGTGATCTACGACTCTGACCTTTCAAGAGAACCCTCACATCTGTGACATAAAGTGAAATGTGACTGAGGCTTCATTTGCAATGACACATGCTGTCAGACTGCTGTGCAGAATCAGGTCAGGCAGAGCTAGAGTGTCCAGGACCTGCTATCGTGGTCATCTACTCTGCTTCCCATAGCATGAATGAATCCTGCTCTACCAATTTGTAATTTCATGATTACAGACAAGATAATAATTCTTCAGGTTTCTTTCCTTCTGTTGAATGACTGAATCTTCTCAGAGGTCTGTTGTTGTCCTCTGTTTGCTCATTATTAGAGGGTGGGAAGAGAAAATTATCAAGGGGTTGAAGTGAGTTCTGAGAGGCTTTGTAGGTCCTAAATCAACTAGTTTAGGCTCAGACAGACAAGTGGTGATCGGAAGAAATTAGATGCCATTATAGAATTTCGCAGATGAGAGGTCCAAATGTCCGTGGGCAGGAAGGAAGCAGCTATGTGCAACAAGGAGGACTGTAGCCAGCCTCCTAATTCAGGTAGCCTCCACATCTCCACACCCACTAGCCCCTAGCACTCAGCTTACTAGGGCTCTACTGGACGCCCCTCCCACTTACTATCCAATGGACTTTTCAATGCCATACCTATTATGTGCTAGGTTCAGTTAAAACACAGACTTTCCTATCTGTGTGGAGCTATGGAGGCAACCTGAAGGACTCTGAGCAGAGGAAAAGTAAAATGATCAAATTTGGATTTAAAACAGAGCTCTCAAGTACTTTATCTATTCTTGCATTGTTTCACTTATTAAAGCATGTACCAATTTTGTAATTTGAAAAATATCAAATAAAGAAAAGGGCTCCTGCTAGCAATGTAGAGGAGAGCTTAGAGAATAGGCAAGACTGCTACCAGGGAGACTGGTTAGGAGAGTAATCAGTAACACAAGGGAGAAGTGAAGAAAGGCTGAAAGGAGGTAACATTAAAGGGAATAGAGAGGAGTAAAGAGACTCAAACGATATTAAGATAGTAACATCAAAAAGACAAATTAATTGTAGGTCAGAGAGAAAAAGGTAAACAGGAGAACTTCCAAATATGGGACTAGGGTGGATATTCAAGACGGATTTATAAACAGAAAAAAGAGTGGGATAGAAAATTTTATGTATTATATGAACACTGCATACGTTACATGTTTTACAAAAATATGCAAAGGAAACTCATCAAAATGATAGCAGTGGTTGGCTCTGCATGATATGTCAATCATTTTTTTTTTAACCTCATTCTTTCCTACATCTTCTAAATTTATTAAGAATATGTACTTTTTGGGACTTCCCTGACAGTCCAGTGCTTGGGACCCTGGTTGGGGTCGATCTCTGGTTGGGGAACTAGGATCCTACAGGCCGTGCAGTGTGGCCAAAAAAAAAAAAAGAGAATATTTACTTCTTAGTAAATTTTGTATATTTCTGAAGCACACACATCTCAAAAAGTTTACCTTTATTAATAAAAATTCTATGGTTGTAAAACTCCTTTGAGAAAAACTCATCAAATGGCAAACCGTTCCATATTTCATAAACATATTATTGATCCCTAATTAATTCCCATGTCTTTGTGAGATCGCATTGACTATGAAATTATAATGGTGAGCAATCATCCTAGTTGTGAGTTTTTGTTTTTTTTTTTTTTCCAATTCTGGAAATTCACTAGCTGAGAGAGGTGACAGAACTGAAAGCAGATATCTTGCTGACATTGGATTATTCAGTAAACACTGCAGACACAAACTGCATGCCTCTGCCTCAGGGCTTTGCCACATACATCTATCTGCATGACTGACTCTCTTACCTCCAGTGTCATGTTCTCAATATGACCTAGTATGATTATCCTAATTTTAAGAGTAACATGCCCCTGTCACCACCACCACCATAGGATTCCTGATCTTCTTTTACCTGCTTTGTTTTCAATATACTTATCACCTAATGTACAATTTATTTATTACATTTATTGTGTATCATCCCCTAGAATGTAAGTTCCTGAGATCATACATGGAGTTTTATTGTTTTTGTTCCCAAAGGTATCCCTATCACCAGAACAATGTCTAGCACACAGTGGATGTTCAATAAATATTTGTCGAATTAATACATGTATGAATGAATAAATGCATGAGAGAATACATGAATAAAAGAATAAATTAAATAAATAACTATTGGGTTAAAAAAAGCACACTCAATTATTTTACAAATGAACATCAGTCATTAATACTTTTTGCTTTAGAAGTCACTGGTTCTATGCTTAAACATTTATAGAGACTAATTTAGTCTATGGGTTCAACAAAGTTTACTCTTTGTATACATATCTATTAAAATCTATTTCATATTCAATAAAGGTGAGAATTAATTATATATATATCAAATAACTTCTTTAATTAGTTAAATGTATAAAAATTAAACAGTATAAGCTTAACAATAAGTGATACAATAAAGTTTTACTTTTTGTAATCAGAGCTTCCAAACTGCCTCATTTAAAAATGTTCATTTATTACTGAGGACCACTGAGGAACTCTGTCTTACAATTTCTCAGTTAACCATGTGATAGGTTGCTTGGGGTTTTTTTTAATCGTTAGTAATGAAACACAAGAACGAGGGAAAAGGGACAAGAAGGCAAAACACACATTCCACTTACTCCAATTTTAAGAGCAATTTAAACTACTTTCACTTTACTATGTCTCAAAGTTATAGCACCATCTGGTGTTTACTATGCAGAAATGCTATGAGGGCGGGTCGTGCAAAAGTCCTTTGTCACTTAATTTTTTTTAAATGTTTAGGCAGCTGGACAAAATGATGCTAAGCATACAACTAAGTTGATAATGGCACAGATCACATGTTCAGTTCGGAAATATAGTAGTAAAAACTGAGAAATCAACATGGCATTAAAAGAATAAACCATCTAAATAACTTTCAAACAAGAATACTCTTCAAGAAAAAAAGGACAGAGGCAAAACATAAATAAGTTATTAAAAGAGGAAAATAAATTGAAAAACATTTTAGAACCGTGTTAATAGACCATTTTCAAAATCTGACAAAAGTAAATGATCACATAAAACAAAGAGTTTACATTTGAAAACCCAGGAGATCTAATTATAAGATTTCTTCATTACATAGCCTCTGTGCTTAACCTCTACAGATAGCATTATAATAAGGCCTTGGTATATTAACAACTCCCAGTAAATTACATACATTTTATCATACGAGGGTGTGACAATTTAGCTTATTCAGTATTTTGTAACTTGGGTAAATTTATTTAATGACTTAATGCTGCTGTCTCTACGTTTACAATGACACCAACATTACTTACACCAATATAGGCTTTCCCGATATCCTAGGATGTCTTATCACTTCTGACATTGTCTCTTTTGTCTCTTCCATTCTCTCTTCATCACTCGAATCCACAACAAATATTACTCCGTAAGATTCAGCATAGTAATTCTTCCAGATTCCCCGAATTCTTTTTCCACCTCCCAAGTCAAAGATGGTGACTTCAAACTTTCCTTGTCTAAGGTCAATTTTGGAAAATCCAACAGTAGGTGCTACATCTTCAGGATACTCTGTTTCAAATGATATAAAAGAAAGAATCTTTAGACCTTAAATTAATAACACTAATTTAACTTCACAACTTAAATGACATAAATGTGTTATTCATCATACTCTAGTGCTAAATAGAATGTTTATTATTTGCTTACACAACAAGCATTACATCTAAGCACATTGGTTTGGGGGAAAGGTAGATACTATAAAATATCCAACTAGAATTTACACTCCTTGCAGATAGGAATTTCTGTCTGTTTTTTTTGTTTGCTTGTTTGTTTTTATTGATATAACCCCAGTTCCTAAACTAATGCCCACCATATAACGGGTACTTAATAAGGATCTGTAGAATAAACAAATGAACTCTTGCCTTTAAGGCCACTGACTCCCCAAGTTACAAACAATAAAAATGTCAACCTTCAACACCACAGCCATCCCCAAGGACCATTACAACCTCTGTGGAGTTATAAAGAAAAACTAAACATTTAGAGAATAGTCTAGAACAACCAAATAATGGGAGAAGCTATGAAGAGTATAGGACCTTTCTTTTTTAATTAACTGAATTAAATCTATAATTGCAATACAGAGACTTTTAAGGACAGCTTGCAAATACAAAGAGTAGATTTTATTTTCTTCTACAAGAATAGAATACAGGATATTCTCATAAATTTATAATTGAATTTCTTTGGACTTCTGCATATGACAGCACAAAGAAGAAGGTACAGGATGTATACAATTATAACTGCCAGAGAGGTAATGACAGTAAGAGATTAAAAAGATCACTAAGGTTCAAGACTTGAACTAGGAGCTGGGACCTAGACCTTAAAGCTCGGTAGGATTTAGACAGTCAGATGAGTGACCTAAGTAATAGAAATGGTAAAAGCAAGATGCACGCACAAGTTGAACACTGTAGTTGGAGCAAACCCTTAAGCCTGAATGTACAATGAAGAGGGTTCTGAAGATAGAGAATTGGGAGCCACGGAAGGTATTCTAGCAGACCAATAACATAATTAAGGTGACTTAAGTAGTCTTTCTTCAGATTCATCTTTGCAAAAGTCTCTAGAACGGACTGAAAATGAGAGTGATAGCCACTTTTTGGAGAGGTATGAAAATAAAAATAGAAGAATGGCAAGAGAGAACTCATGAAAGATTAACAGAACCAAGTGACTCAGTGGTTACAGAGAAGAGTTCAAACTTCATGTCTGTCTCTTCCATTCTCTCTTCATCGTTGGAATTCACAACAAATATTACTCCACTGTACTTTGTTTACAGCTGCACGGTCAATACAGTGGCCACCAAACTACATGGGGCTTTTAAAACTTAAATCAATTAAACTTAAATAAAATAAAAAAATTCAGCTCCTCAGTTGTTCAAGCTGTATTTCAAGTGCTCAAAAGTCACATGTGGCTGGTGGCCCACCCTACTGGACAGAGCCAATATAGAACATGTCCATCACTGCAATAGCTCTACTGAACAACACTGGTTTAGAAGGTCTTATTCCCACATTCAGCAAAACATTTGCTATTACAAAGATAAATTTGAGGGCTTCCCTAGTGGCGCAGTGGTTGAGAGTCCGCCTGCCGATGCAGGGGGCACGGGTTTGTGCCCCGGTCCGGGAAGATCCCACATGCCGCGGAGCGGCTGGGCCCGTGAGCCATGGCCACTGAGCCTGCGCGTCCGGAGCCTGTGCTCCGCAACGGGAGAGGCCACAACAGTGAGAGGCCCACGTACCGCAAAAAAAAAAAAAAAAAAAAAAAAGATAAATTTGAGAGGCATTTGCTGTTAGGCTTAGGTGTGACAGAGAAACAGACTTGCAATGTACCATTCCCTTTCAGCAAGCATCTTAATGCAGTTTACACAGCTCTCTAGAAAGTTAATAGACATCACAAGTCAAATTTTTAAAAGACCTGCCTTATCTAGAAGGAGAAAAAGGCAAGTTTAGAAGCAATATAAGCAGCCATACATTCCAAAAACAGAATTAAACTAGATATTTAAAAATGTGGATCTAGTCCAGGCCAGAACTGGCTTCACAGTTAAAATAGGCAGCTGTCTTTGAGTATGATTTGAAACGTACCCCCAGGAAATTATCAGTGAAAATAAATCAACTATCCTGAGGAAGGGATAAGGGAAATAACACATACAGAATACCTACTCAGTACCAGGACTTTGTTAGGCATTAGAATGCAAAGATGAATAAAAAAGGGTTGCTGTCCTCAAAGAATATCCAGTACAATTCAGAGAGAGCTGTGTTATTCCCATTAATGGGAATAACACAAGAACCTATATGTTCTACAAACAAGTCTGGAGAGCACAGTGTGAAGGTATTATGAACTGCACTTTTATGTCCCTGCCAAAACTCATCTGTTGAAACCCTAATCCCCAATGTGATGGTATTTGGAGGTAGGGCCTTTGGGAGGTAATTAGGTTTAGGTGAGGTCACCAGGATGGAGCCCCCATGATGGAATTAGTGCCCTTATAAGAAGAGACATAAGAGAGCTTGTTTCCTCTCTCTCTTTCCACCACATGAGGATACAAGTGAGAAGATGGCTGTCTGTAAACCAAGAAGAGGGCCCTCACTAAGTACCCGACCATACTGGCACCCTGACTGCAGCTCCTAGCCTCCAGAACTGTGAGAAATACCTGTTGTTTAAACCACTAAGTCTATGGTATTCTGTTATAGCAGCCCAAACTAAGATGGAGGGCATTCAAGAGAAAAAGGGTAAAGAGGAGCTAGAAGTGAGTCATGGCCTAGAAAGCCTTCAGAGAGGAAATGAAACAGGAGTAAAGTCTTAAAAGACAAAAAAATTATAACAAAGAAGGGAGAATAAAATACCAAGCAGGGGAACAGATAAAATGATGGCACTATTCCCAGGAAACCAATTCATATTAAGTAATTTTTTCAAGGTTACATGGTAGACAGAGCCAGGACTCAAATTCAGGTATTCAGGACTTCAAAAGCTGTTTCTTTTGATACATGGAACACCCTCCCCAATTTCTCTATTCTTTCCTCTGGCTCCTACTCATGATTCTGTGTTTCAAGACTCAAGACTAAATGTTCAGGTTACGACCTTTTCTGTAAATCCTTCTCTGATGATTCCTTCCTACTTTCAGTATCACCTACACCATCTATTGTAATATTCTGTGTTCTTGCTGGTCTCCACAATAGGCTATACCTTCCCAATAGCTGGTAACTATCTTTGTATCCTTAGCACTCAGTACAAAGCATATAACTGCTCAATACTACAACACCAGACTGCTAGGACAGCTGAAGCTGCTATCGTTATGTCCATTCTTCCATATATTTACCCATCCATCCATGCTTGTAATCATTTATTGAGGGCCTGTTGTAAATCAGGCATCATACAAGAACCAGGCGTTCAAACACATATGGTCCCTAATCCTGAGGATTTCAGTAAAGCATATGTGTTAAGACAATGCCTAGAAAGTTCAAGATAAAATGAAAATATATAATCAATAACTATTTATTGAGCTTATGTTATATGCTAAGTACTATGCAAGGTCCTAGATATACAAAGATTAATAAAATTTATTAATATTTTCTGATCTTATAGAGCACTTATATAGATGGAAAAAGAAGAAATATATACATAAACAAATAACTACAATATAATAAAGATGTGTTAATGTCAACAATGCTAGGGACCAATTTACACAAAGAATTTTCCCACCCAAAATAACAACAGTTCCTTAGAACTATTAGGAAATAATACTGGAAAGTCAGAGAGTCCTGGATTTTTTAGCTGAGCACATGGCTGTTCAGGATAAAGAATGCAACCCCCAGTCTCTATGGCAGCTAGGGGTGGCCATGAGAACAGGTTCTAGATAATGTGCTGGTGGTATACTGTTAAATGTTTAACTGGCTTTGGAGGCTGTGGAACTCTGATAGGTAGTGTTTTCCAATTGTCATGGTGTAAATAATCCTGCTGTGGACTATTTCAAATTACCAATATGAGGCACCTGAACATAGAGTTTGGAGGAGAAGTGCCTAACTGGCTCTCGTTGCCTGATATGAGCCAATAACAGCAAGTAGCAACCAGCTCTGGAACACCACGGGTTCTAGCTAATGGCCTATGAACTGCAGTGATGTGGTGGCTTCTGGTTCACATACTTTAAAAAAAGAGAAGGACAGCCTCCCTTTGTCCTTTACTTCTTCCTTCCAGCTGAAATGCACATGTAGTAGTGAGACACCTTGGACCAGGTAGGCAAGGGAGAACACTAGGAATGGCAAAGCAAATAGGAGAAGGAACTTGAGTCTCTAATACCAGAGAGCTGCTATGCCAGCCCTAGACTACTTTTCCCTGTGCTGTAATATGAGAGAGAAATAAACTATTTTATTAAACCACTGTTATTTTAGGCTTATTTGTTAGCACAACTGAACCTATATCCTATTAATGCAATCACTTTGACAGCCATGAAGAAGAGAAGCTGATTGAAGGAAGTGAACCTCAAGATAGGGAAAGTACTCTTAGATTAGGAAGCTATAATAAAATTATATTATATTGGACACAGACAACGGCAACACAGTAGGAGAGGAAGATTATCTCAAAAGAAAGGAGGAAATATACAATAAAATTTTTTAAAAATTTTTTAATAAAAAACAAAACAGAAATAAGCTAAGAGAAGCCATGGGAGAAATGTTTTAGGAAGACTGCCTACTAAGGCATGGCCTGAACTGGGACACCAAAATAAGTAAAACTGCCCTTGGGGAATTTATAGTCTGGAGAGGTAGAGTAATACATAAAAAGAGGGCCAATTAAGTAGCTATACAAGTAGATACAGATAAGAGTAGACATAAACAGAGGATGTGGTCAATTGTACTGACGGTGGTAAGGGGTGAGGGCAGCAGGAGATCAGAAGAAACTTCATAAAGAAGGAGACTATAAGACAAACAAGCATCTTTAGAGATAAGTAGATAACGTCTTTAAGGATAAGTTGATATTCTCTTTAATAAGGCAAGTGGGAACAGCATAAACAAAATCACAAAGGTATCAAAAGGCTCAATTTGAAAAACTTCAAGTCGTTCTATATAACTGGAATCTTTAAAAAAGAAAAATGGTAAGAAATCAGTCACTGGAGTAGGCTGAAGAGTAAATACGAAATGAAAAACAAAAACAGAGCCAGAGGGGAGCTCAAAGTTGAAGGCAGCTTTGACTTTTTGTTCATGATGTGACACTTTGAAGATTTTCTAAACTCAGAAAAAGAAACTAATGGAGGTGGGATTCAGAAGAAAAAGGCCTGATCGAAAGAGTTTGTTCTAAGTACACACAAATAATTAGACAGTCTGATTAGCACATTCCTGGATCCTGCTCCCTTGAACATAAGGCTTTGAAGGAATGAAAGAGAAAACGTTTAGATAAGGTTTCATGGCCTGCAGGCCAAATCTGGCTGGCCACCTGTTTTCACATGGCCCTCAAGCTAAGCATGTGTTTTACATTTTAAAATAATTTCCAAAAAAACCCCAAGGATAATGTTTCATAACACATCAAATTTTAGGGTCTATAAATAAAGTTTCATTGGAACATGGCCACGCGCGTTTGTTTACATATTTTCTATGGCTACTTCTGCACTACTATGTCAGAGCTCTGTAGCTGGGAAAGGGACCATATGACTCTCAAAGTCTAAAATATTTACTATATGGATCTTTACAGAAGAAGTTTGCAAACCGTTGGTTTAGATGGTGACAGTGAGTGCTTTGCAAGGATATAACCTAGGTGACAGCATGAGGGGTACAAAAAGGCTTTAGAAGCCTCCTCAAACAATAATATATAGTTTGCAACTAATTGGGGGTGACAAAATGTTTTTCTCCAACAGCAAATTTTTCAAGGTGTCAATTTTCTTTCATGAATTTCCATAAATAAAAGCTCCCCATCTGTCATGCATGATATCTACTTGCAAAATCCATTTTCAGGAACAAATATATGTTAGGTTTTCTCCCAATTCATACCCTCAAGATGCCTGGCTCGTGCTACATCTTCTGGGTACACAACAAACTCACTAGTATAGTACCTCTATATTGTAGTTACAAAGCATTAAATTAAGACTAAATAAATACATCCAATGAGATGTAATATAAATGACATAAAACCCTTTAATGTATCTTTAATGTAACTGTAAAAATTACACATCCATGTTGAAAAAAAAATCAAAAAATGCAAAGAGAACTGTGCTGGCTAACTGTATTTCTACCTCCCTTTCATTTAGCTGTAGCCCTGTGACTAAATTCTGGCCAAGAAAATGTAAGTAGAAGATAGGGATCCTTAAAGGCAAGGGCATGTCCTTTTTTTACTTTTTCCTTCCTACTGGCTAGAAGACAGCTGCGATCCCTCTTAGCTGATCAAAAACCTCGAGGAGCCTCTGCATTCATTCAAATCTGAAACATAACAGCTGGTACTATTAAGCCAGAGTCTATTCACCACATTAGCCTCAAGTATACTAAGAATATAAAGTAATAGAGTACACAGTATATGTACCCAATGAATATGTAATAAAGCAATTTAAATAAATAAATCAGAGTAATTTAATAATAAATTTTTTCAGCTTACCTCCTTGGATTCCCTTTGCTGTTGCCGTTTTACCAGCATTATCAAGTCCCACCATCACAAGAGTCACCTTTCTTAAAACAATAAAAATTAAAAAATCACTTTGAGTCAATTAAGTATTGAGGTAAAAATAAAAGCAAATTCATTCATCCAAGCAACACTTAAGGAGCATCTATATGTACAAGACAATCTGCTGGATGCTAGGGGGTACAATGATGAATAAAATATATATTCAAAAAGCAAAATTCTTGAAAAATACCTGTAAAGTATCATCCTTTTGTTCTCTAAGCAAAAAAAAAAAAAAAAAGGGAAACTGTACAGTAGATAACCTGAAGGATAGAGAAGAAATAAGGGAAAGAAGAGAGAAAGCAAGGAGGGAGATAGATCCTAGCATGAGTTATCTATCAATCATTCTAAAGACTCAATTTTCTAGTTAACTGAAGTCTAAGGATTAGCACAAATTTGTTTTTTCTTGTGAAATTACATAAGAAAAGAATGATTGTTAGGTTCTTGACACTACTAGTATGCTCAACTGTTTTTATATATGCAGCACCTTACCAAGTATAAATCTTAAACATAGTATAGTAACATGATTATTAACCTAAGCGCTAACATATTTTGAAAGAGGGTTCCTAAATTATAAAGCTTAAAATGTTTCTGATGATATAGCTAAACTTCACAGAGTTAGAAACAAAATACAATCCAGTTCAATTTTACTATTGAAGAAACATAAGTCCAGAGTCATAAGATAAGACAATGAATTGGTTACAGTCAGAACCAGAACCTAATTCACCTAACTCCTACGAACTTCTCAAACCTGGGGCAGGTTATAAAGGAACAAACCTACTATACTGGTCCTATTATCTCAGCGATTCACTCCACCACTAAAGCTCATTTCTGTTCCAGGCTTAACTACTGCTTAGTATAAATGATGAGACCATCTATTAACACCATTTTGGGAATATAGAGAGAAAGCCACAGCATAACTGGGCCACATTCCCATGGGGTAGAGTCAGGGTTTCTACCAAGTACAGTCATTCTTCACTGGCAATCATTCCAAGAAGGGTTAAAAAACAGAACTTAGATGGCAAGAAAGGGTGTTTTTTCATCTGTCTAGGCCTGGCTTTCTTGGATCTGGACTTCTTTATTAAACAAACAGTTACTGACCATCTTCTGTATACCATACACCAGTGTTCCAGGTACCTGAGATACACTTGTTTATTTAAATAACCACAACAACAATGAAAAACAAAAACTGATAGAGAAACCCTTCCCTTATTAAACTTACATTTTAGTTACAGGAGACAAACAATATAATACACATAAGAAATAAGTAAATTATAGGTTATATCATACGTTAGTGGTGATTAGGTACTACAGAAAAAAGAATAAAGTAGAGCAGGATATGGATTGTAGTTTTACATAAGGTGATCAGGGCAGGCCTCACTGAGAAAGAAGGTAAAGTCTGAGCAAGGCCTTGAAGGAGGGAGTTACTTATGCAAATATCTGGGGCAAGAGAGTACAGCTGGGGCAAAGGCAAGGAAGCCAGTGTGGTAAAACCCAGTGAGACAGGAGCAGGGAAGAAGGACAGGAAGTCAGAAACGCCATCAGAAGCCAGATAACGTAGGGCCTTGTAGGCCATGGTGAGGACTTTGGTTTTTGTAAGTGAAATTAATTTACTCTTCATGTTAATTTCCTTTGTTATCCAGGAGCCTTAGTCTTTTGTAAATGCTTCAACCATCCCTATATCCGCCATGAAGAATAAACGAAAGTACGTCTCTGCTCCAGTCAGTGGTAAGTCACAATTAGCATCCCCACACCCCATTCCCAGTCAGTCAGTGGTGGGGTCAGTGGAAATGCCAAAGAGGCACACAGCAGATTATGAATTACGGATCTGAGGTAGAATGTGAGGTCTGGGTACTTCTATCCACAGGAAAGTTTTACCTGTATTATCAACTTTGAAAAATATGTTTACTTCTTATGGAAGCTTTGAGATATGTAGAGTATAACTCTACTATTTTGTTTGAAGAATTCATAACTTCCAAATATCAAAGAACAAAATTTAAGTACAAAATAATTTCTTAAATAAAATATAATAAATGACTATCCAAAAAAGATGGATTGTATAGCATTTAAACAATATTTTGGATAACTGAAGTTACTAGATATATAATGAATTAGACCATAATAGTAAAGCTAATTCAATTGCTCATTAACAATTTATTTCAAGATCTACAGTGCTTCAAACATCACCATGACCAAAACAATTACTTTTGGGGAACAAATCCCCATTTTCTGCTTGTTTGCATCACTTATTCTGTAACTATTGATTAGGCACCGATTACACAGTAGCAAACAAACATCCACAATCCCCAGCCATCATAA
Organism: Monodon monoceros; assembly: GCF_005190385.1. NCBI lineage: Eukaryota > Metazoa > Chordata > Mammalia > Artiodactyla > Monodontidae > Monodon > Monodon monoceros. The sequence goes on along the minus strand of NW_021703767.1, from coordinate 42,472,489 downwards.
ACCTTAGAGCCTAGAAAGAAAAGAGGCATTAGAGATTTATGTGTGATGACTGTTGTAAAGGGAAAGCACAGGCAGGCACAGGAAGAGATAGCAGCTGACCATGCCTATTCTAGAAGTCACAGGAGACCATACTGCAAACATATATCAACTGGGTCAGCAGTTCCTAGGAACATCATGGATCCTTTTCCCATCCCTTATGAGCCAGAGTAAAAAATCTCAAATATACCTTTTTAAGGAAAATGGCCCTTCATTCTCTACTACAAAGGTAGCATTTTATGTTTCCCCCGCTCCATTCTTGTCAAGATTTCAGTTAAAAAAAAAAAAAAAATCACTGTCCAAATAATTACTTTTACACACTTTGAAACATTACTCTTAAAGCAGCTATCAAGGAAAAATGTTAGATTTTACCTTAAAAGCTTTCTTTTTTTAAAACAGAATATTAGGTTCAAACAAAAGAAGTTCTTCAAACATGAAAATCACTTTGGAAAATTATAATCATGCTGAGACTGGCACGAAATAAGTCTCTCTGGATTTCTATTTTTATTTTGACTACACTTGCAAGTACACAGTTAATCTTTATGATCATTATGCCATATACTTGAAAACACAGCTTTAATTAAATATTTGAGGTAATTAAAGCCTTAATGAAAAAACATAACATTAGCAGTACAAATGAAATCACAGCATGAATTACTGCAATGCCTGATAACAAAGCATTAAATTTATACTTTCAGAATAGAATGGGTTTAAAAGGCTAACAATCACCTAACACTCAAAATTCTATGGAACTCTTTAACCACTGAATATATTCAATCTAACACATTTTAAAATGTACATGTCATTATAACTTTTAAAAATAAGATAAATTATCACTGATTGGGAACAGTTTGGCTGTGATGCTATGTAACAACAGAGAAATAAAAAACTGTTTTTTAGTCTTATGATTATTGATCAAATACACTAGTCCTTCAATTGAAGAAATAATAAACAGTGTTATTAGGTTTATAGTGTCTAGAAAGTTGACACTAGCAATAAAAGCAATCATTTAGTCATTTGGTCAGGCAGTAATTCAATAAAAGTACATAAGGCATTTGAGTACTATGGACACAAAAATGCCTGAGACATCATTTCTATCCCAGAGTGCTCATCATCTAATGAGAATGACTAAAATGTAAACAAATATTTGTACATTATGACACTAAGACAGTTTAAAATGTTTATCGATATATACAAGACGCTAAAGGAATACAGAGCAAGAAGACTTTATTCAGCCTAGAGATACAGGAGAAGGTCTGGGAAGCTTCTTACACAAGGTGATGATGCCTCAGCTAAGTTCTTAAAATGCAGAAGTTTGCCGAGCAAGGGGAAGGTGAAAATAGGAGGAAGGATGAAGAGGTTCCAGACTAAGAACACTGCCTGAGAAGACACCACACCAAGGAGGTAAGAACTGGCAGGGTGCTGAGTTGCTGAACCCAGGCATTAAGAGCACATCTCAGGAAAGCAGCCTTAAGCAAAAGGAGAACATGCTTGTTACATTCATACACAATCACAACTCAATACAACTGTGTATTGAGTCTAAAAGGAACCCGATATACTTCTACTTAAGGAACCAGTATCATAATATAGGTAATAATGTGACCTTCCCAGAAGTTGAAAGTGATCACTTAGCTCTTATTACAGTTATCCCTGAGTCTTGAATTATATACCAAACTAGAAAGGCTGACATGGAAGGACTCTATTGTAAGATGTACAGTATGTTTCTACTAGTAACAAGTAACATATAGGGATTATGGGTATTCTGATAGATAGCCACAAACTTGGTGTTAGAGCAGGCTGTGTTCAAATCCCAAAATTGCCATTTCCAAGCTATATGACCTGGGACACATTATTTAACTTCTCAGAATTTCATCAGTAAAATGGGATAATAAAAATATCCATCCCATAGGGATGTGGTGAAATTACATAAGACATGCAAGTAAGGTGCAAAATGCTTGTGGCACACAGTAAGTGCTCAACCTATAGCTGTTCTTATTACAGAATAAAATTCAAGACAGGGAGTCTACAAATGAGACCAGCGAGATGGGCAGGGACCAGATTATAGAGGAGGATTAACGGGTTCAGTTTTGCACATGTTGACAGTAGTGCTTGTCTCACACTGAAGTCTGAAGCTGGAGGAGAGACCTGGACTGGGATTATGAGACATATACGTGGTAGTTAAAACTATAAGAACAGATGAAAGAGCACAGAAGGAAGAAGAGCCAGGGGACAGGGGACACAGAACCCCAAGAACCTTTGAAGAAACCCTTAAAATTGTAGCCAGAAAGAAATGACACCAAAGAAATGGCAGCGATGGGAAAAGTTTCCAGAAGGGTTAAGAGATGAACAATATCAAATACTACAAAGTTTTGTAAAATAAAAGTATCTTTTTGGTAATTGCCACAAATTAAGTACCTCAGAAATAAATGCTCTCAGCTTTTCCCAAACCCTGCAATACCAACGCTTTGAATTTATATGGCGTGTCTTGATAGTTCAAAGCTATTTTACCCTATCATTTGTCTTCATGCTGTCCCTGCAAGTAGAGCAGATACAAGTTACCCAAGGTTACAGTGCTAATAAAAATTAGTTAACAGCAGTTTCCATGGGAAGTTTAAAAACAATGGTTTGTAAAAATAATAATTATTATTTTAAATGGCAACTTGAACCATCTCGTTTATTGTAAAATTTACTCACATTTATACACACACACACACACACACACACACACACAGATACAAACCAGATAGCCAGGTAGTCTGGCTCATTTTCATCAAAATATTTTGGAATTTTTTCCCCACATTTCAGTCTATCACAATCATAACCTACCTCCTAGAGCTAAGAGAAGGTAGATTACCTAGTAATAGGTAGATTACTAAGGTTATGAATTGCATGTTGTTAATAAAACCTAACCATGATGTTAATGAAAATCTAACAATGGCATTTTTCTGTTTAAAATCCTTAAACAGAATCAAATCCAAACTCTGCAGCCTCTTCTTCTGCCACTCCCCAGCAAGCCTTTAAGGCTGGGGTTTCCCCCAGTCCTTCTTGACCATGCATGTTAACACAGCAAATAAACCTTAACTTTTTCATGCAACTTTTCATACAGTCTTCTCGACTAGAACTTGTCTTAACTCTGCAGCCCCAGGATCAAATGTGCTGAGCATACATCATGCATCTTTACTGAATGAAACAACAGAAACATACTTTCTGATCCCCCATTTACTAAGTAAACACTAAGTAAAATTAAAATATATAACTTTAAGTTGAGAATACACTATAATGGATTTAATTTATATAAATCTTCACATCAAAGTAACAGTTCAATATTAGAGAATGTTATTAAAATTACCTATTTTCTTACATCAAACTGACTGAAGTTTTCTGAATAAATTTACATGCTTATGGTTTCAAGGTAATAATTAACAGTGAGAAATATTTTTAAAACTAAAATAATTCTGAGTTTAAAAAAAAAAGTAGGGATTGATTAAGAGAGCCAAAGACTGTTTTACATATTTTATCTCAGGGTCCCTTTTTATATAACAGATATAGAAATTAATATGTCTAAAATATAAGCCACATAACATTAGCATTTTGAACTTAGAAAACATCTGTATTGTGAATCTTTTCTGAAAGACATTATTACAATCTTTTGAACATTTACAACTCTAAACTTCCTCATCTGTCAACTAAGGAAGACAATACTTCAAATGAGATAATTACATTAAAGCTATTTCTAACTTCAAAAATGTTATGCAAGTTAAAATAAAACACTTCACTGAAACACTATGAAGCAAAATTTAACACATCAAAATTAATATTACTTAAAATATTTAAAACTACATGGAGCAATTTAACAAATAACAAATACATATGAAAAGGGACTTGGGAATACTGTTTTATGATATATGTGTGAGAAAACAAAAAACCTACCACAAAAAAAATTAATACAATGAAAAAGTTTTACCAAAAACATTTATGGTGCGATTTTATTATACAAATGCACTATTTTCTGACATTTTAATTCAGATTGTAGAGTCCAGGATAATACTGCATCAAAATAACTCCAAATTTATGAAGCACCTGGACTGCCCTGGTGGTGCAGTGGATAAGACTCTGTGCTCCCAATGCAGGGGGCCCAGGTTTGATCTATGGTCAGGGAACTAGATCCCACATGCATGCCGCAACTAAGAGTTCACGTGCCACAACTAAGGAGCCCGCCTGCCACCACTAAGACCTGGTGCAACCAAATAAGTAAATAAATTTATGAAGCACTAAAAAGAGGGCAAAACTTGGGGTTATATGTTAGCTTTGAAGTCCTGATCAAGTGAAATTCTTAGTATCAGTTTGTTCATTTCTAAAATATAAAGGGATAATGTAAACTATGAACTTTAGCTAATGATATATCACTGTGTTCATCAATTGTAACAAATGTACCCCACTAATGAAAGATGTTAATAATAGTGGAAACTAGGTGGAGGGAGGGTATATGTGAGCTCTCTGTACTTTCTGCTGAGTTTTTCTGTAAACCTAAAACTGATCTAAAAATAGACTATTTTTTTAATTGAAAACTAAAATAAAATATAAAGGGGTAGAATCAAAATATCTCTAGAGCCCTTTCCTAAAATTCTGAGATTCTTACTATGAATAAACAACAAGCTGTAGGGGGATAAAAAGAAGTGTAAGATATTCCAGTTCTGCCCATGGCACATCAGATAATCCTTGCTAATCTGTATGTACAGCTTAATTAAGAAATTAAGAACCAGCAATTTCTATAAATAGTCTAGGATTTACAGTTATATTTACTTAGACCAAGAAAGATGGCTAATAGGGTGCTGTTTCCCCACTGAAAAAATTCCTAGCAGAGATAACATACCACATCATGGCATGTTTTACCAGATACCATACTGATACACAGAAAGCACCAATCCACATTGCTTACTGTGACATGTGAGCCTCTTCTTTTAGACTTGGCCACAGTGAATAACAATCTACTAATAAACTTGAATTAAAGCACTGGTAGGCTGAATTGTGACAAGGAAAAACACAGATGGGTAAGAAACTAGTTTTAGCTAGTGGTTACCTCAGGGAAGGGATGGTATGAGACAAATAAGGTGCAGGGAGCTTCAAGGATTTATCCATTTCTTCAGAAAAAAACTGAAATGTGATGACCAAAGGTTAATATTTGTAAAACCTAGGTAGTGAGCACATGAGTACTTACTATATTTTTCTTGTTCTTTAAATACTGGTAAAAATATGTTTTTACTATTTTAAATTATACTACATAATTCTTGCTGCCAAAATTAGTTCCTTTAAATTGATGTTAATTTTCTGCCTCTCTAGGTGGGCTATTCCTGAAATCATGCTCCTGGAAAGCATAGGAAGCACAAATTTCTTCAGGACCCAGGTAAAATTACACCCTTTCCAAAATTCTGCTTCCAACCCTTGCTAGAATCTTGGAAATCATCTTTAAACTCATATATTCTATCCTATGTTATATTACCATTTCATCAACTAGATGCTACTTGGTATAAATAATCCGAATTCTGAGTATGTAAATGATAATATGTAAGGGTGAGGACCTGCTGACAGGGTCCAGATATTTACTGAGAACCATGACTTGAGAGACCTTGTGCTCCGTGCCCTGGATGAAGGCTGCTCCCTATACACAAAATAAATTTCAACAGAGATTCAAATGTTAAAAATTAAAACATAAAAGTACTAGAAAAAAAAGTATAGGTGAATATAATCTTGGAGTGGTGATGAACTTCCTAAATATTACACTGAAAGAATGATATATTTGAATTAAAAAAATTTAATGTTTATGCTTCAAAAACCATCAAAAAATTTAAAAACATAACAAAAGAAAGAAAAATATCTGCAACATATACTAGAGTGAAAAGGTTACTAGTATAAACACTTAACAACTCTTTTAGAAAAATCAATAAGAAAATGGACCTGTGCCAATAGAAAAACAGCAAAGGGAATCACTGGGAAATTCTCAAAAGAAAAAATACAAATGTCTAAGGGAAAAAAAATTTTTTTTTGATGTTGGGGGTAGGAGTTTATTAATTTATTTTTATTTATTTTTGCTGTGTTGGGTCTTTGTTTCTGTGCGAGGGCTTTCCCCAGTTGTGGTGAGTGAGGGCCACTCTTCATCGCGATGCGTGGGCCTGTCACTGCCACGGCCTCTCTTGTTGCGGAGCACAGGCTCCAGACACGCAGGCTCGGTAGTTGTGGCTCACGGGCCTAGCTGCTCCGCGGCATGTGGGATCGTCCCAGACCAGAGCTCGAACCCGTGTCCCCTGCATTAGCAGGCAGACTCTCAACCACTGCGCCACCAGAGAAGCCCGGGAAAAAACTTTTAACCTTACCAGTAATCAAGAAAATAGAAAATAAAAGCAGATAACATTTCCCCCATAACCTGGAAAAAATGAAAAAGTGATGGCTCCTATTTTTTGAGGAAAAAAGCACTCTCTTAACACTGCTGGTAGGAGTAGAAATTGGTTTAAAAAAACAAGAAGCCTTTCTGAAGAGCAATTTGGCAATATATATCACACACCTTAAACTTTTTCATATCATTTGATCTAGAATTCCATTTCCAAAGACACTTATATAAGGGTGCTCACCAAGGCATTGCTGATAACAGTAAAAAAAAATTTAAACATTCTAAATATTTAATAACGGGAATAATTAAGAACACTTTGGTGAATCTATTCAACACATTACTCTGCTGCTATTAAAAATATGTTGAACGAAAATATGTAATGATGTAAAATGATGTTAATTATACATTAAGGCAAAATAAATAAATAAAAAGCTATGAAATAGCACTTTATTTTCTCATTATTGTTTAAAAAAATTTACATGTATGTAAGAGATTCTACACCAAAATACAAAAAATGGTAATCTCTGGTAGGTGACATTGTGAGTTAACTTAAATTTGCCCCTTTCTGCTTAACTGTGCTTTCAATGTTCTACAATAAACATGCATTACCTTTAAATAACAATAAATATACATTACTTTTAAATGTTTTAATTTTTTTTGAATTTTATTTTTTTTATACAGCATGCTCTTATTAGTTATCTATTTTATTAAATGTTTTTAAATAACAGCAGCTCCTGTCCACAAGACATCCTGTATGACTAGGCAAACTGAATAAACATTACAATACATGGTAAGTAGAGACCAATACAAGAGGCTAATAAGCAAACACAATGCAAGGTAAAGAATCTAGGCTGGAATTCAAAGAGTTTCCTGAAGGAGAGAATCTCCCAAGTGAGATTTAAGTATGATTAGGAACAGTCAAAAGAGAGAAGGGCATTCAGGGAGGAATGGAGGGACTAGAGAACTTAAATACCCCACATCTGGAATGACAGGAAGAAAAAGAATGGCTTATGATGAGTCCATATAGCCAGGCTCGGGTCAAATTGCAAGTATTCTGAAGGCAATTAGGAAAGACTTAAGGTTTAAAATCAGCTGCATACTAAAAAGATCATTGACAGTATGGAGCATTAATCAGAGGGGAACAGTGGAAAGTCTGTCAAAGAGATCTGGGAGAGAAATAATGGAAACCTTATCTAAAATGGAGCAGTGGGTATGCAAAGGCTGAAAGAGTGCAAGACACACAAATTGTATTAAGTAGGTATAAACCAAAGGATTTGATGATTTGAGATAACAAAGCACAAAGAGGTATGCAGGATTACTCTTGGCTTCTGATGTAGGTAAAAGGAAGGCAGAAGCAATTCGGCATGAGAGAAGATGTAAATTCAGTTTTGGATGTGTTTGGATTGAAGATTCTGTGGTAACTGGATATGTAAGTCTTAAGTGGTGGATGAGTGTTTGCGTTGGAAATATGGACTTGAGAGTCAATGTTGAGGTGGTAGCTGAAGTCTCTCTATATGGTGCGACTGACCATAACGGGAGAATAGGTAGAAGAAGAAAAGAGAGTTGAAGACAGAACCTGAAGCAAACTTGGGAGTCAGATGAAGAAAGGCTAACTGGCAAAAAGAGATAGAAAAGGAAAGAGGCGGAAAGGTGAAAAAATTTTAAATTCAGGAAAAAGAAATAAGAGAATTCCAAGAAGAGAGTGATCTGAAGTGTCAACTGATGCCAAAAGATTGAAAAGCATCCATTGGATTTAATAACCAGGCAACGTCTGGTGTAGCAAGAAAAACTGAAGGGTCTGGGTGAAAGCCTTCTACCGCAGGAAGTTAAGGAATGCTTGAGAAGGGAGGAAGCTGAGAAGGTACCACTCATATATTGCCAATTGTTAAGTGTGGAGTAAAGGGAAGGAGGAAGGGTAGTGGCTGCAGGGACAGGGTTGTTTAGGATGGTAGACACAGAATAACAACCTCCCAAAGATGTCCACATCCTAATTCCCAAAACCCGTGACTATGTTTTCTTACGTGGCAAAAGGAACTTTGTAGATGTGATAAAGCTAAAGGATCTTGGATGGGGAGCTTATCTTGGAATATCCAGGTAGGCCCGATGTAATTACAAGAGTCCTTCCTTATAAAAAGGAAGCAGGAGAGCACAGATGAGAAAAGACATTATGATAAGACGTTATGATGTTGGCTTTGAAGATGAAGGAAGGGGGTCACAAGCGAAGAATGCAGGCAGCCTCTTTCTTTGCTGGAAAAGGCAAGAAAAACAGATTCTCCCCTAGACCCTCCAGAAAGTATGCAAGCAATCCTGCTGACCCATTTTAGACTTCTGATCTCAGAACTGTAGGATTATAAACTTGTTTAAGTCACTAAGTTGATGGCAATTTGTTACAGCAGCATTAAGAAACATTTAATTTGGTTTATTTTTTAGGTAAGAGAGGCTTGAGCATGTTTACATACTAAAGGAAGAACAGAAGCGAAGCTCTGAAGACAGAAGAGAGAGAGATTTTGTATTTTTGATGATAAAATTGGACAATAAATTTTTGGATAAAAGTGTAGGTTTATTCTTGTATCCCAGAAGTTCTTTCTGTGATCTCTGACTGAATGCTGAACCCCTAAAGTTCCCAGGAAATGGGAAGAAATGGAATTAAGTGCACAGGTGTAAGAATTAGACTTGGAAAGAAAAAGGAACCCTTCTTCCACTAACAGAAAGAGAGCAAAGGAAGGTTATCTATACTGATAAGTATAAAATGAATTGAAGAAGGTAACCTACTAATCAGCACTTATCTCCTAAGATCAGAGGTATTATTTACTGAGTAACTACTATGTCAAGTAGTTGCATACATTTTCTTTCTCAAAATGTTGTAAAACAAAAATTATCCACACTTGACTGGGGGGAAAGTGCCAAAACTCCTAAGATTCAGATGCAAATCTGTTTGACTCAAAACACTATATTGAGAAATCTGGCAGACACCACAATAACCAAGTGACCAAGGTTAACAGCAGCAGTAATAAGAGATATCAAAATCATGTACCCCTTGATATGACGTACTGAAAAGGACATTTCACCTCCATGGTATTTCCTTTACCCATTTATGCAGCAACATCTTTGTAAGGGGTATTCTACAAAACAATTGACAGGTACTCTTCAAAGTCTCAAGGTTATGAAAGACAAGGAAAAACTACGTAACTATTATAGATTGAGAGAGAACAGAGACACAACAAAGCAATGTGGAATCCTTGATTAGATCCTGGACAGGGAGAAAAAAAGCATTAGATGTTAAAACGAGTGAACTCAGAATAAAATCTATAATTTAGTTAATAGTACAGTACCAAAGTAAATCCCTTAGCTTTGATCACTGTATTATGATCTCAAAATAAAAAGTTAAAAAAAAAACACTATAGTGCACTGCTTCTACAGGAGCAAGCCACTTATCTGTGAGTATATCTTTTAGTCTATTCAAGGTTAATTTTACATAGCTGCAGAGCCTACGTTAGGTTCTGTCTGGTGGTTAACAACAGCAGATACAGTGTTCCTGAATTCCCTAGCATCCTGGTCTGACTCCTGACCTAGACTGGTACTTTTAACTCTTGACCTCTGACTCCTGCCTTGTCCCTATCACACGTTCTGAATATGCCATCTAATCCCTGATCCCAGTCCCTAGAATAATATGCTCGTTGGGAGAGGATCTAAGTGAGAACAGGTGGGTAAATTCAAAGGGTGCAGTATACAGTAGTTAAGTCAGCAAAGTAATCTCAGAACATAGTGTATTAATAATGATCATCTTCTCTCTTACACACACTCACTTCTCACACTTACAAACATATCTTCATAAAATATAAACGTGGGGGACTTCCCTGGTGGTGCAGTGGTTAAGAATCCACCTGCCAGTGCAGGGGACACGGGTTCAATCCCTGGTCAGGGAAGATCCCACATGTCATGGAGCAAGTAAGCCCATGCACCACAACTACTGAGCCTGTGCTCTAGAGCCCGTGAGTCACAACTAATGAAGCCCACGCGCCCTAGGGCCCGCGTGCTGCAACTACCGGGCCCACGTGCTGCAACTACTGCAGTCCGCGTGCCTAGAGCGTGTACTCCGCAACAAGAGAAGCCACAGCAATGAGAAGCCCACACACTGCAACGAAGAGTAGCCCCTGCTCGCCGCAACTAGAGAAAGCCCGCGCACAACAAAAACCCAATACAGCCAAAAAATATATATGCATATATATGTATAAAAACATGAAGAGGAATCTCAATAAGGAACAGCACAGCCTAAAACTTAAAAAATACAGAACAAATACCTAAGCTCACAAAATTTGATATATTTTTTAAATCAGCTTGCTCACCTCTTATTTATTCCAGTAAATGGACTACTTCCTTAATATTTACTTAAGGATTTGCTAAAGAGTAATCAAACTACATAAAATACTATGCAAATATTATTCAGCCACTATTATGAACCAGGTATTGAACAAAGGTACTTAAAAGATAAGTGTAACCCAATTTGTTTTTAAGTCCTTTGACAGTTAGCTCTATCCAACATTGAGAGATTTTACCCATGTCCTTCATATTATGCCATGATCTAGATCAGTGAGGTCCAATAAAAATACACTGCAAGCCACACATATAAGTTTAAATTTTCCAGTTTAAATTTTCTAGTAACTGCCTTTTAAAAAATGAAAATAAAAGGTGAAAATAAAGTACATATTATATTTTATTTAATCCAGTATATGCAAAAGTTATCATTTCAGCATGTAATCAAACTGAAGAAAAGACTGATAATTTACCTTTTTCCCTTCTGCATATTAAATCTTCAAAATCCACTTTGTATTATACACTTACAGCATCTCAATTCTGACTAGCCACATTTCAAATGCTCAACAGCCACATGCAACTAGTCACTACCCTATTGGACAGCTCAGATCTTGATGCTACTACTTATTAAAGAAGAAAATAAACTGAGTTATAGGGTTAAATTTCAATTCTGCTTTATTAATCAAATCCAGTTATCTGTTCTACTTGGAAATCAATACATCCTCTGTTCTCTGAACTCTGTCTTTTCTTTAATCATCCCAGAGACTATTATACTATAGCTACTGGGAGAAGCAAACACAAAGAATGATAAATTAAATTGAAAATCCCTTTGGAGTGCAAATTTTTTGAGTGTTTTTAGTTAAAAGGACACATGCTACTACTGTGCTCTCTTACAAAAATAAAAATATATTTTTTAAAATATAAAAAATATATTTTTTAAAAACCAGACATAGAGAAAAACATAAAGGGCCATCTATTATGAACCCTCCCATCTTAGTAGAGACTGGGCAATCAGACCAGAACATGATTAAAACAAATTAAATCAGAGTCTACACACCCAAACACATCTTTGACTCTTAAAAGTTGATCACATCACTTATATCTAAAAGATTCACATCCATTTAAGAGTTAATAATGGGAGAAGAATTCAAAAGTTTCATTTAAAGCAAATTTCCAAATATAGGCATATAGTTTTCCTTATAAGTGTAGCTTTTCAGAGCCATTCTTTAAAGGATAGTTCACCCTTATGGCAAATACTTATTTGAAATGCTAATGATTGAAAAACCCAAAACTTTTGCTATAATTTACCCTTGGCCTAATTCTAAAGTAGAATTATAAAAAAATCAACATTATTTATAAAGACCAACGAACTTAAGGTTTCTTTATTGGTTGAGCAGCTCAATTTTAAAAGCATCATTTTCACTGACTTCTTCCTAGCATAGTGCCTGGCACATGGTATTTTCTCAGCAAATCAATGAATAACAAGTAGCAGGCTCTAAATATTAATACATCTAGCATTCAAAATGAAACATCAAGAAGTGGACTCTTTCAAATAAAGGGCTTAATCTCATATAAAAATTGAAGCTACACTACAGTTAAGAACACTTTCCATCAGTTATTCTCATTTAATACAAAACTCCTAAAGCATAAATACTATCATTCTCATTCAATATGAGGAGGATGGGGCCAAAAGTGGTTAAGTCATATAATTATTAAGTAGTGGAGCCAGATTTCAAGCCCAAGTTCTCAAACAAAATGTGTGTGTTGGTAACGGGTTTGTGGATGTTATGAAAACTATATTCCATTCTTCCCTATTAAAAAAAAAATTCCCATTACAAAAGTTTCAGAGGAAAAATATACACAATTCCACACACACACACACACACAAAATCCACGACTTTTTAAGAAATTAGTACCCATTTAAATTATAACAATAATAAGCATTACAGACGAGAACTTAATTGCAACTAAACATTAAGTCTACGTTCTCCTATCGCTCCCTGAGGGGATATATCAAACTGGGAGGGAAAGCATCCCCTGCGGCCTGGGAGACTCGTCCAGGCGCAGATAGGACAGGCGGCGCCCCGTCCTACCCCTGGGGCGCAGCTGTCCCCCTCCCCTAGGAAGACACCCGGCCAACCGGCTCCAGCCTACCTGACGGGCTCCCGCCACCGCTTGAACCAGCTGCAGCAGTTGGCCATCAGACTGAACATCCCAGGCCGCTCCTCCCGCCACCTCCCATCCGAGCCCGGAGCGGAGATGGGCCGCTAGTTGTCCTGGGCCGAGTCTGGGGGGCCGCCGTCGCTGCGAGGCGCCCCTGACGAGGATGAGCCCGGAGGAGAGGCCGGGAGGGAGGTGAGGGCGGTCAGTCCGAGAACCTAGGCCAATAACCGCGCCGACCAGCGAGCGGAATACTGCGCTCCTCGCCCAGGTACAGCGAGGCCGAAGGCGCAGTTTCACAGACCCGGGAAGGGTTTGCGGGGCCGACCAGAGAAAACCCCCGCGTCAACGTGCTGACGTTCCTCCCAGGCGCGGAAAGCTCTCCCCAAGCACCGCCCATGGACTTCTCCAATCAACATTCGACGGCCCGCCGCAGAGGGCTCTGAGTGGCTAAAGCGGCCCGGCTCCCCGCCCCCGCCGGAGAGGTGGGAGGGAGAAGGGGGCGTGGTCTTGTAGACTGATGGGGAGGGGGAGCTGAAGGTGGTTCTCGTAACTAGGCAACGGAAGCGTCTAGAGATGACTTGAGGCATTTCCGACAGATCTTAGGCTAAGACCGATCTGCATACCCATCCAAACTGTGTGAGAGTGATGCACCTCGTCTGTCTCCAGCCCCAACTGAGATCCAGAGATCTCAGGTCTTGTGCATGTTTTGTTTTGTTTTGTTTCATGAAGCAAGGATGAGGATCCTGTGGAATTCCAGCCAACTCTGGCTGCACAACTACAGAAACAATACACTGGGGCAATTAAGTTAAGAACGAGGGGAAAACTCATTTGCTAACTATCCAATAGTTCAGATGAGAGTGAAGTTTTAATCTCTATAACGTTTATTGCTGTTTGTTACATAAACTGTGAAATGGAAATTTATGATATTTGTTGTGTGTGGGGTTGTTTATAGAAGAAATAATATGCTCATTGTAGAAAGTGTGAAAAAGGCTGAAAAAGGAACAAGATGAAGAAAATGAGATCTCACACTCACCACCCAAAGTTAACGTGTTAATATTTTGATGTATATTCTTTCCAGGATTTTTAAATACATAGATTGCTAGCTATTTGGTTTCTGCAAGATGGAGAGCATGATCTACTGGCTGTTTTGTAACATGCTTTATTTTATTTAAAGAGATATGTAATATCTGCTTTTCCTTTATATTGTTTGGAAATAAGTAAATGACAAGTACATTCCTATAGAAAAAAAAAGAATGCATTATATGTAGGGACCCGTGTGTCCATTTAGTCTCCACTTAAATATATATTTTCAAATCCTGGTAAAAGGAGAGAGGGCCCTGGGAAGCCCAGTGTATCCACGAGAAAATAATGGCTTGGGATTAAGGTAGATATAGTTTTTAAATTATTTTCTGGGCTTCCCTGGTGGCACAGTGGTTGAGAGTCCGCCTGCCGATACAGGGGACATGGATTCGTGCCCTAGTCCGGGAAGATCCCACATGCCGCGGAGCGGCTGGGCCCGTGAGCCATGGTCACTGAGCCTGCGCGTCCGGAGCCTGTGCTCCGCAAACGGGAGAGGCCACAACAGTGAGACGCCCACATACCGCAAAAAAAAAAAAAAAAAAAAAAAAAAATTATTTTCTGTCTTTTACTAATTCATGTAACCCTAATTCAAACACATATACATCTCTTGCAGCTTACTGGCTCTGAACTCAAGTACCCTATCTGTAAAATGACAATGAAAATACCTACTTTGCAGGGTTGCTAAGGTGATGAAATGAGAGAAATAAAGCTCAGGTGCAATTTCTAACAAATAATAGCAGATTTTTGAAGTTGGTGTCACCTGTCCCATAAATATTTATGGTATATATCCCCCTACCTCTGTCTCCAAACTGCTAGGGATCTTGTTCACTATTCTCATTGTCCTGCCTTGATAACTTCAATTTTCTTTCCAGTTGCTCAAGGCTGTATGACCTCAAATGGTTTTCCTAACTAAACCGGCCCTTCCTCATCAGTGCTAGACTGTCTCTGCCCAGACTGTCCTGTCCAGACACTATAATACCTCTGTAACTACATTTAATATAGTTAACTCTTCTAAAATTCTTTCCTCCCTTGGCTTTTCACAATTATATACTCTTATGGTTATCTTCTGATCTCACTGGTTATTCCTCTTTCATCTTCCTATATGTATTCTCTAAGATCTGGCCTTATCCCTCTGTTTTCCCTTTTAAAAAACATGTTCTCTTGGAGGGTCTAATAACTATTTCTGTGCCTGAAGAGCCCTACTACACTTACTATCCTTGAGCATTTCTGGAACTATACTCAACCCCTGTTCTACTTCATGTCTTCCTTAATTCTGTTAGTGATACATTACCAAACATTTCTGGTACCAACATACAGTTGGTCAGTTAGTTAACTAGCTGACTATTAGTTTTTCAATATATTAAGTGGTTTGGTAGACATATGTGCTGCTTACTATTTCCAGTTCTCTTTTTCACATGTGATAGTTATTCCCACAGTCACATGTGATAGCACATGTGATAGTTATTCCCACCTTCTTGAAGTCATGGGACCTGCTTTGTTTAGTGAAATGTGAGTGTAGTGGTTATATCACTTCTTGGTGAAAGCATTTAAGAGCTGGTCCACAATTCTCCATGTCCTATCATCCCTTGCAATGGTAACTGTGGAAGCCTACTTTAACTCTGAAGTACTACAATATAAAAACAGCACGGGGCTTCCCTGGTGGCACAGTGGTTGAGAGTCCGCCTGCTGATGAGGGGGACGCGGGTTCGTGCCCTGGTCCGGGAGAATCCCACATGCTGCGGAGCGGCTGGTCCCTTGAGCCATGGCCGCTGGGCCTGCGCGTCCAGAGCCTGTGCTCCGCAACGGGAGAGGCCACAGCAGTGAGAGGCCCGCGTACCGCAAAAAAAAAAAAAAACAGCATGGGATGCTGAGCCAACACATGGAAGACAGCTGCCTAGAGAGTCCTGTAGTAGACTTCCTATGAGCAAGAAATAAACGCTTGTTTTAAGCTGCTATAATTTGGTGGCTGTTTGACTACAGTACAACCTAGTTTGTTCTGAATGAAAAACACAATCTTGCTGTCATCATCCTAATTAAGACTCTTGTTTCATCTCCCAGAGTTTGTTGAATTTGCATCCTAAGTGTCACGTGGTTACTTTTTTTTCTCCAGTTTTATTGAGGTAAAATTGACAAATAAAATTGTAATATATTTGAAGTGTACAATCTTATGCTTTGATATATGTGAAAATGTATGTATACATGTATACGTATATGTATACATTGTGAAATGATTTCTACAATCAAATTAATTAACACATCCACCACCTCACATAGTTACCTTTCCTTCTTTCTTCTTTTTTTTGTGTGTGTGAGAATTTGCTACTCTCTTAGCAAATTATACTGTATTCAATACAGTATAATTAACTATAGTCACCATGCTATAGGTTAGATCCTCAAAACTTATTCATCTTATAACTGAAAGTTTGTACCCTTTTATCAGCCTCTCCTCATTTCCCCACCCCTCAGCCCCTGAAACCACCATTCTACTCTCCGTTTCTACGAATTTTACTTTTTGAAAACTCTACATGTAAGTGATTACATGCAGAATTTGTCTTTCTCTGTCTGGTTTATTTCACTTAGCATAATGCCCTACTGCCATACATAAATGTGCAACATAGATAGATAGATTTCACATGTTCCTTATCCATTCACCTGTTGATGGACACTTCGGTTGTTTTTTCCATTGTTGGCTCTTGTAAATAATGCTGTAATAAATTTGGGAGTACAGATGTCTCTTCAAGAGAGTGATTTCATTTCCTTTGGATATATAACCAGAAGTGAAATTGTCAGATCTGCTGACTGGGAAATAACCTCACAACATAACAGCTGTGAGTTGAGTTTTATTCAGGACTTACTGAGGACTGTAGCCCAGGAGACAGCCTCTCAGATAGCTCTGAGGAACTGCTCTGAAGAGGTTCATATATATATGAATTTTTTGGCTGGAAAATACATGTAGTCAAGCATACATCTTGGTAAAAGATTACTGCTAATCACATAAACATATATCTCCAGTTAAGGATTTTAGTGCTTGTCTATGTATGGGAAGATGCAAGAATCTGGGGTCATTGAAATTCTTCCTTAGATACACTTCTTAACTATCTAGGGGCCCATAGATCCAAAACACAGACCACTTTATCCTGAATTCCTTTCAGCATGTATTTGTAAGTCAGTGAGTGTAGTGGCTAATGACTTGATCCTTGTAGAACTGGAATCGTGGGCAACACTCTATGTTTACAGATCATATGGTAGTTTTATTTTTAATTTCTTGAGAAACTTCTGTACTGTTTTCTATAATGGTTGTACTGATGTGTACATTCCCACCAACAGTGAACAAGGGTTTCCTTTTTTCCACATCCTCGCCAACACTTGTTATCTCTTGTATAAATGTTACTTGGTTTCTAATCTGATCCATTTTGTAAGCACTTAACAAATAACATTCTTAAAGTACAACCATAAAAATCACTCTATCTAAAGCAAACAAACAAATAAAACAAGACAGGTCCTCAATGCCTGTGATTTAACTACTTTAGTATTTGTTTGTTTTTACAAAGCAAATATTAAAAGATTATTGTAGAAAAGTAAAATACATAAATCAGCAAAAAGAAAATGATCCATAACCCCACGACTGAAAATGATCACTGTTGATATTTGGGCATAAATATTCCCATATATATATATAATATATATATATTATATATATTATATATATATTATATATATATATTTTGGCTGTGTTGGGTCTTGGTTGCTGCACGTGGGCTTTCTCTAGTTGCAGCCAGCAGGGGCTACTCTTAGCTGCGGTGCATGGGCTTCTCATTGCGGTGGCTTCTCTTGTTGCGGAGCACGGGCTCTAAGCACATGGGCTTCAGTAGTTGTGGCATGAGGGCTCAGTAGTTGTGGCGCATGGGCTCAGTAGTTGCGGCTCACGGGCTCTAGAGCGCAGGCTCAGTAGTTGTGGCACACGGGCTTAGTTGCTCCGCGGCATGTGGGATCTTCCTGGACCAGGGCTCGAAGCAGTGTCCCCTGCATTGGCAGGCAGTTTCTTAACCACTGTGCCACCAGGGAAATCCCCTCCCAGACTTATATTGTTAAACTGAATTTTGTTGAATGTTTATGTACCAGTCACTGTTCTAGGCACCAGGAATATAGCTGTGAACAAAACATTAAAACATTCCTGCCCTCATGGATTTTACATTCTAGTGGTTGTTGACTGAAAAAAAATGCACAACATGCGAGTTGCAAGTTAGGTTTTATTGGGAGCAAAATGAGTACTATAGCCTGGGAAAGAGCGTCTCAGATAACTCTGAGGCACTGCTCCAAAGAGGCAGGGGGGAAGGTCAGTATTATATATGACTTTAGTGAAGGGGGGTACATGCAGTCAAGCACACATTTTGGCAGAGGCTTGCTGCTAGTGACGAGGAGCAGATGTCACTGTTAATGATTTTTACTGCTTTTCTAGATATGAGAAGATGCAAGAATTTGGGCTCATAAAATCTTCTGAAATTATCTAACTATCTGAAGGCCTGTTCTGTCAGTTTTTCCCAGAGCACAGAGTGCCTCACTCCTGATTACCCGGAACTCCTTTCAGGGTGTGTTGAAGGTCAGCGGCTGCAGTGACTAGTGACTTAATCTTTGTAGAGGCAGATGGCTAGTGCCAATATTTAGTTGGCATGGTGGAGAGAGATGAGGATGCAGATAATAGACATAATAAGTAAATGGGACAATATATCAGTAGAAGATTATATGGAGAAATGTAAAACTGGGTGAGGGAATGGGATTAGAATTAGGACTAGGAAAAGGGATTAGAGTAGCAGTTAAATTTTGAATAAGATTTAATGGCATATTTAAAAGTATACTGAAAACAAATTTTGGCCAAGTGAAATTGACCAAATGTTAATCAATATTGAGCTAAAGGCAAAATCATCTTCACAGAGTGAACTTATGCAATAAATTAAAAACTTGAAAATTTTATCCAAAGATGTATTATTAAATTTCATTTTAAACATTTCAGGGTATTGTTTTTCAAAGTTCAACATTACAGTGTAGGTAGGACACATTGACAACTATTGTTAGCACTGTGATGTAAATTTGTAGTCTTAAAATGACTTAAAACTTCACATTCAGTTGGAGTCTTTGAAAGATCAAGATTTTTCTTTTAGGTATCTTGCATTTCTCCAACATTTCTTTCTTCATACTCTTTATATTTTTTAATGTCTGTATGGGAGATGATTTGTTATGAATGCTGTTGATTCATGATTTTGGAAGTTTTCACTCGTGAAATTTTGAGAACTCAAAATTGATATTCTACTTCTAATTCTTCCTAACAAGTGAGGAAAGACTCATGGCCTAAATGCATTTAAATATTCAATAATTAAATATAGTATTTAAAGGTCGTTTTGTTTTATGTTCTGATTACTAGCCCACCGAACAATTCTACCGAGATTAGAATTATATTTATAATTAAATCATTTGGGGTGGGAATAAAGTGGTGAATAGATTGACATGTAGATTCAGACATAGCAAGAAGGAATAGAATTTAAAAGAGGGAAGAATATGGATATATTCAACAATTCCTTTGCAAATTTTCTTAGAAAAAGTGACTCTAATATCAAATTCCAACCACCTGGATCATAAAACCACAGAAAGCTAGAGCTGGAATACACCCTTGAAAGATCATCAGCCTATTGACTTTCACTCACACACATAGGAAATCAATTGATATTGTTCACTGGGCAGAAATACTGGAATGATAGTAGTAAGTGTGCCTTAACTATGTGCTACTCTTTAACACACTAATTGCTTCACGTGTGTTATCTCTTTAAATTCTTCTGTCAACACCGTGAAAACCTACTACTATCTCCATTTTACGGATGATACAACTAGTAAGCTGCAGAGCATTGCCATTTGAACCCAGGCGGTTTAGCTCCAAAGGCAGCCTTAAACATTAAGTAACATATTTCAAATGCGCTGCCTAAGCACAAAAAAGCAGAGGTAACATGCAAAAACCAAAAACGAGCTGTTTGAAGGTGATAGAATTTGATACATTCTCTTTTTTCCCCAAACATTTTTTTTGCTATAGTTCTTTTACGCTATAAATTCAAGAACAAAACAAAAATGTAGACAATCAAAACTATCACATTTGATTCCATTATCTCTGTTCTCTGTAGCCTTCCTAGAGTTCTCATTTCGCTTCTAGGTTTTGGTTAACATATTCATCCCCAATGTCAGTCTCTCAAGATGTTTTCCTTCTAAGCCAGGTCTGAGTCCTCAAAGTATTCTTGGCCACTCAGCCTTCCACTCCGGCTCGCTGGAGGTTGTGTTTTGCGTGTGTGTGTGTGTTTTACTGCGTTTGCTTCCCCTTTTCCTTGGCAAACTTCACATTGCGGACACCGAAACGAAACGCTGGAGTTTGGGAAAGGGCGAGGAGGATGTCTCGACAGTGTTTACTAGGCCTTCAGCGCTCTCCCTGAGCCCTGCCCCCAGCTCCGAAAAGAAAAGCTTCCAGGAAATGTCCTTGTTATCACTTCCCCGTCGGGCTGGGGGCTGGGAGCGAGCCGTCCCCTCCGCCCCCGGCTCGGCTGCTCCGCGGGCGCGCTCGCTCGCAGGCGCCGCCGCGCCGCAGTTTTCAGACAGCGGCGTTCCAGTCGCAGCCCCGCGGCACGCCGAGCGCAAAGGTCCCCGCCGCGACGCTCCACCGTCCCCGCCCGCGCCTCCGCGCGCTTCGCCATGAGGGTCCTGGGTGGGCGCTCTGGGGCGCTGCTGGCGTGCCTCGCCCTAGTGCTTCCCCTCTTGGAGGCGAACTGTGAGTAATTAATAGCGTCTTGTCTTCTTCTTTCAGCATTGCCAACTGAACTCCGAGCCCTGCTGGGAGGATTTTCTTTTCTAGAGCTGCAGCCTCCTAGAAAGTTTCCAGCAAGTGCTTCCATCAGCCGTGGATCTAGCGGGCAGTGTAATGGTGGAGGCAGGGTCAATAGTCACCCTGCTCTGGGAATCAAGTGTTGCCCTACAGGACAGATTCTAGAACAAGAGTGGTACTAAATATCAATGAAGGAATTAGAACACGTACCCATTTGCCCCAAACAGTTGAAGTTCCCAGTCATAGGACAAGGATGAGCACATTACAGTATAAAAGGAGAGAGGAAAGTCAGCCCACTCTGTCTTCTCTTTGTACTAGCTCCTGTCCCCAACCAGCACCCCCTGCTGCAACCTACCTCCGCTCTGCAGTGCCTGGACTTTGAGCTTGGTTTCCTTATCTCAACATTGACACACGAATTATTTGGGGATGAGTGCGGGTTTGCGTAGCAGTACGGAGATGTCATTTTTTTAACCTTGAAATCAAAAGGACTGTTAAATATTGTAGTTCTCAGATAATTTCGTACTGAGGATTTTTGACGGAGTGCCACTGATCTGAGGTCGTCGCATGAGTTCTTTGTACTTTTATCTTTGTGTTTCCTGTTCTTTATGTTCCCATGCCTGGATTCAAAGCAGGATATTGAGTTCTCTCTCTCTCTCTCTCTCTCTCTCTCTCTCTCTCTCTCTCTATGGATATCAAGGCATTTAGTACATCTTAGTTGTCAGTTAATTAGTTTGTTCTTTAAAGGTTAGGCATGCTCACTGGTGAAAAATGCTTACTTGTGCTATGTTTTATTCTCAGGAAATGGCATGGGAGAGATAAACTCTGAATTACACCATAGCTTTTAGATTGGTTAAAGCTCCAATGTAAACTTTCCAAAGATGACAATGTCAGGAGACTTAAGTAGGAATTTACTAACATTCTACTAGGTTTATTAGTTTTTATTGGTTACAGATCAGGATGAATGAGGTGTTTTAAAATTCTAATTTAAAGGCTAAAACAACATTTGTTGATTTTATATTAAAGACGCACAATAGCAGAATTTCAACATACAAACCTCTATCATTAAGCCTATATATAGACCACATACACTAACTCATTAGGTATATAGTTCAGTAGGACAAACAAGTATTTGTCTGATAACCAGTGCTTTTATTTTTTAAAATATTTAGTCGTTTATTACACACCTGCACTTCTGACCTAGTATACTATGAACATTATATTACGTATATTTAAATGAGTTTTTAAAGGATAAAGTCAAAATAAATCTGAACAGTAGCA